>NC_056726.1:38698751-38821251 GCF_019279795.1 Protopterus annectens | reverse complement strand
TGTCTAAGTTACACTTGAATTGGGATAGGGAGGCACTCTGCTTCACATGGATGGGGAGCCTGTTCCAGGGAAGGGGTAGTCTCTGGAATACATACCTGTCTATTTATATCACAGGCAAGGTTTAAGCCTTTAGAATAGGCAGTTCTGGTGCTGTTTGTTTTGCGGATATGTAGGAGGTCCATTAGGGTTTGTCGCATCAGTGCTTTGTATGCCAAGCATAGAGCTGCTCCACCAACAGCCTGTAGGAGATAAAATAGAGAGATAGGGTTTGAGGTGGTTACATAGGACATGTTACTGATGCCATGTATTCTTATAGTAGGGGGAACCTCTGTGGACATTCTGATTGCTGCATATGCCTGTTATGTCCATACCAAAGGGGGTATTTGTACTGAATGATAGATCTGCTGAATGCTGAATATAGTGGAACAATGACCTCCTTGGTTGTAGATGTCATACCTTTGATTATAAGTTGCACAACATAGAATGATTTCCTCAGTTAGATACAGGTCAAAGGTCACATCATTTTATACTATGGGTTTGATATGGGAGGAGCTGAGAGGGAAAATAACATCCTTGGACTTGAGGGCTATGCCTTTAGCAGTTAATCAGTCAAGGAAGAAGGATTTCTTAGCAATAATCGCTATGTCATGGTCAAACAAGGTGTCTTCACCCATGACTGTCCCTAAGTCTGTAATGATAATATCAATGGACAAGTATGTATCATTTATGAGGTAGTTGTCAGGAAAACAATACTTAATTTCTTTGCATAGATCTTAAAACCATGGTGCTGGCATAAGGAGTTTCTGTGTGTTTGGACCTTTTGGAATTGATGGATGTCACTGGTGAACTGATGACAGCTCTGTGTTTGCAGTCATCAGCAGATTTAATCTCTTGCTGTTACTTTGGACATCAGTGAAGTATACACCATAACAGAAAGGCCCAATATAGAACCTTGCTGGACTCCACTGATGACCTTCTTTTTCAATTAGAGTGTGCTACCAATCTTGACTATGTTGCTCCTATCTGTGAACCAGTTCACTTGTAAATGAGTTACATAAGTGTTAATATTTAATAATGTATGTTCCTCTACATTACTGGAATGTGGGATAGTATCAAAGATCTTGACTAAATCCAGGTAGGCAATGTACTCTGACATGCCATCAACCAGTGATTCAGTAACTTTCTCAAAAAATATACCAGATTTAGTAGATAGGACCTCCCTTTCTCAAAGCCATATTTATTTGGATTGAGGGCTTATAAACTTTCATTGTCATCATTTATGAGCTCTATAATGATATGTTCCATTATTTTGCAATTGATGTTTGTAATGTCAATCTGTCTATAGTTCCATGTGTCAGGGTTAGGTTAGGGATGCTCTTTTGACCACAACAGCTGCTCTTCAGGCCTTGGGTGTTTGTACCCAGCGGAGAGGCTAAGATGGAATAGGTTTAAGTGTGACTTTAAGGCAGTGTTTTAAGCTGATAGAAGACAGCTCAGAATACTGTATGGACCCCATGGATTTAGAGACTTCTCCTAGAGTACTTATAGGAGTGACATGCCTTGAATGGAGTTAGGGGAGAAATAGGGATAGGATACATGGAAGAAGTTTGAATCACATTAATCCACTATTATTTTGTCAATGTCCTCCAGGTTAGAGTACCTAGTACCACTGAGATCAACTTAGTTCATTCCTAAGATTCCTGAAATAGTTACAAAGATTTATGGTTACCTTTGGATGATGCGGTAATATTTAATTTATACTTTGCTTCGCAGATTTTGATCTCAAGAGTTCTTTGTTTACCTTTTTGAATTCACTTCTAATGTGATGTGGTTTATTTCTCTGGGACAGCATTTTTTTGTAAAGTTTACTGATATTGGAATTACACCAATGAGTCTGTTCCTAAATTTAACATTGTATTTGTGTTGGAGGAGAAAGGTCAGGAATTTCGGTGTCAGTAGATATATGCAATATATATATATATATATATATATATATATATATATATAAATATATATATGCATATAAATAATAAACTGCATTTGATATATAATCCAAAAGGGGGTGAGTGCTTTTATATCTCTTTAAGTCATCCCTAAGTAGTAGAAGGTTGGTTCTGGAGAAATCCATGAAGACAGTACAATTTTAGGGAATCTTATAGAAAAAAAATGTGCTTATAGAAAAAATTACAACATAGTGGTCTTATTTGATACATAGTGGGGGAACTTTGAGTGTGGAACACAGTTTTATAATATTTGTAAGAAAACTGTCAAGTGCAATTAAGCCCTAATAGCTAAGGATGTTATTTGTTCAGCAGAGTTACCATTAATGATTTGCAAGTACTTCTGTTTATATTTGCTTTTTGTGGTGTGTGCTTGTCAGTTTACACATGGATAGTTGAAATCTCCCAGAATTAATTCTTTAGGTTCAATAGTTAAGGAATCTACTTTGTCTATCTTTAGGTTCAATAGTTAAGGAATCTACTTTGCCTAGGTAGGTCTTGCAGGCTGTGGGAACCTTGGAAGGGATTCTGTAAGTAGCAATGATATGACAGACAGGCTTGTTTATAAATACCAGGATATACAGGAGTTCTAGGTAAGGAGCCTGCTATTGTAGCAATGAGGTGATGAGATTGAGAACGAATAATGACACTCCCATGGAAATACAACCATCCTCACCAGGATTCAGAACCAATCCCTGGTAAATAAGAAATGTTGTTACTGCAGTGGAACCACATTTTTGTAATTATCAGGGTTCATGGAGGCCTTGAGTGTAGGAATGTTCTTGTTAAAAGATCTAGCATTGAGTATCACATTAAGATGGGCCTGATTAGGATTTGTTACATTGGTAGAGTCAGAAGACTGGTTCTGCTTGAAAAAGGCACTATGGAGATATAGAACATCTTAGCCAATATGCAAAAACCTTGAGGAGAAAACTGAAAGCCATCCTTAGCAAAGCATGTAAAACTGTAATACAAGAAATGCCCACTTTTTATCAAAAGGTGAAGAATATGTAATGCAGTGTTAAAATGTATTATAAACAATGCATATATTAAAAAATCTTGGGAAGTGTTTTCATGCCAATTATACACTGTCTTATTTTTATTTCTGTATTACATTTTCTTTCAGATTAAATAAGCTATCAAAATAAGCCTGATACAATCTGTGTGCCAATGTGTATGCTGTCTAGAGATTATTAACATATAAATGAGCCAGGTCACAGCAACAGATATCTTTATGCACCTCAAGAGAATATATGCATTAATTGTCTTAAGATATAACATTTGTTTCTAATTCCAGACTAGGTGCTTCTGGTTACAGGCTTTCAACAGAAAATGTTCACATTTGGATACAGCATGCAATACAAATTATCAGGGTATTAATCTGTGTATATATTTTGCCAATAGCTCATAATACAATAACAGAGGCTGTCCAATGAGTCTGCAAAATGCTAGCAAAGAGAGAATTGAGTTTATTCAATAGCACTACCTTCTGGCCACCCTTTAAAGATGTATTTCATTACTGCAAGTTAACAGCATTTTTAAGGAAGATGCAGCAATGCTTTGACACTGATAATGCCAAGGATGACTTTGCAATAAATAAATTGCAAACAGTGTTAACACCTCAGTATACTGCTGTGTGTCTCAGTAAAAGGAGTGAAGTAAAACAATGAAAGATGCTGACAATCTCTACATTTTCTTAATCAGGTGAAAAATAGTTTAGGAAGAAACATACAGACATAAACAGAAGGGGATCAAAACAGAATGGGCAAAGCTGGATAGCATTTTTGGGAAGAACAAAGGAAGTAACAGTTGCTTTAAAAAGCAATTGAATGTGGCTTATGATAAAGTAACAGACATGTCAAGTACTGTACTGGTAATTCCCTGATTCTTCGAGAAATACATCTCCAGTCATCTGCTCTCTGTCGCTAGCAATAGCTGTAGAGTTACCAATTGTTTTACATACATAACTTCTATTTTCTAGCAACTGTATAATAATTGTCTTTTGGCGTTTCCCATTTTGGGGTCGACACAGCGGAACTCTGATCCGCTAATGATTGGCAGTGGATTTTTATGGTGCCAAGTTGCCAGCCCGACACCCAACCTTCAAAGAAGGCACACCCATTCATGCACTTACCTACCTGCATGTCTTTAAATGTCACTCGACCGCGGGGAGGACATGCAGACTCCACATGATTCTTTTATTTTATTTATTTATGACAAACTCACCATGTTATTTTAGCAGATCTGAGAAGTATCTTTCATAGAGTATCAATAAATAAACAAACAAATAAACATTGCAAACTGACTACTCAGTTTTGATACAAATAAAATATGCTATTAAGTATTACAGCAGAAGTCAAAGTCAACAGTATAAAGGCAGCTTGAAATCATTATTTAATTTTCTAAACACGACTCTGAAGTTAACTCAATAATATTCATTTTTCACTGTTGGTTTTGATATATCATCTAAAATTTTAAGTAAAGAACATACCAATAGTAACATAGATGGAGTAGTAGCATATATAACCAAGTAGGCCTGTCTGTGCAGAAAGTAAAACAGCGAGGATAGGATGAAGGTTAAGCTGTGGGGTCTGACTTTGTTAGCATTAAAAGTTTTGTTAATCAAATGTTAAACTGGAAACATTTTCAGGAGGAATAACAACTATTGTAGGTTTACAAGTTTATAGATAAGTACTAGACATGCTGCCCTTGTGGGACATGTTTAACCCTAGGCAATTTCCCTTTTTTGTTTTCAAATTTACCTATCTCATTTGGTTAGAGATTTTTCTTACCCATCCATTGGTCGATAGATATATATTACTCCTATTGAGAATAACTGGAATCATACCGTAGATAATTTGAAATAGTTAGGTTACGGTCCACATAAATTCCTAAATACTGAACAACTGGATCATCTTTTAGGGACGTACTGTTAATATGGTAATTCCCAAAGGTAGATGATGTCTCAACAGATACAATAATGTATTTTTTAGCATTTAGTTTCAGTCCATGATTTTGGCACCAGTTATTTACTTGGGACAAACCTTCCTGCAGGACAGCTAAGCCATTTGGGGATTCAATGACAGTTTCTGGCTTGCAATCATCTGCAGACATAGTCAGCCTGAGCCCTTTGGGATTGTCTTTTACTTCAGAAAAATAGATGACAAACATGAAAGGTCCCAGCACAGAACTCTGGGGGACCCCACTGGTGACTGGTCTCTTTGTGGAGGTAACCTTCATTTACGTCCTCATTTTTGATTTTATGCATCCTGTCTATGTATCAGTTGGCAATCCAGCAAGTGACATGAGGTTTATTCCCAGTTTATTTAACTTTGCTACTATGCCTGCTTGGGAAATTGCATCAAAAGCTTTGAGCAGGTTGAGGAATGCAGTGTGCACCATTTTGCCTTAATCCATTGCTTTGGTGACCTTAGGTCATTGCTTTGGTCCTAATAGGTGTGTCTCCCAAATCATATTTAAGTCTTACTAGAGGTAGTAAAACTGATTTCTACAATGTTATTCAATGGTTTTACAGCTGAATTTGTATCCCATAGTTTTACTCAGAAATCCTTAGATGAATTACTTCATGGAGTCATTCTTCGTATCACTTACGACTAGCATAATTTGTTCAGAAAACAGAACATATTTTTCAGTCTTAAGTAGGACAACTTTTTCATTGTGTTCACAAACTGAAGCCCATTTTGTCATACATATTACAGTCCTAAACTGATAGCACAAGAACATTCAGTTTTAGAAGCTGTCATAATTCTAGACATCTAATTATACCTAAAAGTAATGCATCGGGCCACCATCTGAAGTAAGCTGGACTCCTTTGTTGTCTGATACTTCTTTGAGCACAGAGATTTTGCTCTGTGTATTCAGAAGTAAAATAGTTCCGTTCATAATTAACAATCTGTTTAAATAAATCTTACTTGCTTATCTCATTTTGTAACTGGTATGAATGTGTATGTGTGTGTGTGTGTGTGTGTGTGTGTGTGTGTGTGTGTGTGTGTGTGTGTGCGTCTGTGTGTGTATGCGTGTGCATGTGTGTGCGTGTGTGTGACTGTTTGGGGAGGTGGTCACCAGAGTACCTACCTATAGGATGCATTCAAAAGATGTAACTCGGGTCTTAGTTGCGCATTAGTTGTGCATCAATTATTTGGTGAAGAAACAACTGCAATGCTTCTTTTCTGTTCTACTGTCACAATTTAAAACCACTTGAAAAGAGTTGTGATTTCATTTTTAATGTTAAGATGCAAATCGTACACTTAAGTAAACAAAGCAAAAATCAATTATAAAATGCAACATTTGAAGTAAACACATTTATAAACAATAATAATATGACTTTAGATAGCAAATTCAGAGCATAACCACATCAGTGAACTACTCTTTTGGCTCTGCACTGCAGGAAAATAGAATTAATGCAAATATTAATTAACAAAGTAGGGTGTGCAACTTTCTGAGATCCTGTCATCAGCTTCTAATCTCCTTTACAGCACACTTTATCCACTAACAACAGAAAAGTGTTGAATGGGTAACTTAGCTGCTCATCTTCCATTATTTTCTTACTTTCATTAACACATAACATGAGGTATATGCAATCTGGCAGTTTTAGCTAGGTCGAAACAATTCCTATGAGTCTCTGAGCCTTTCTGAGCACTTTGCTATCTCCCCTCTAATAAATGTTCTCCTTCACAAATGAAATAACAATAGTCTGACATATTATTTGGCATTCCATCACTCTACCTCCAACTTTCCAACTGCTGGAAACTGTACTAAAGCAAAAGGTAAAGTGACTCACTTAATTTCATACCCTCATATGCTGAGAGTTCATTGACCTCTGGAAAGCCATGCAGTAAGCAGACAAAAACTGCCATATAAACTGAAAATAGTTTTCTTTTGCTTTCAATAAAAAAAAAATATATAAAGATTTAAATCATAATCAAATAGAGAATCTGCATTGGAAAACCCCTGCAGTAAATACCACTGCCCAGGGAAGCAGCAGTTTTTAATAACATGTTCTAATTGCTGTTTTTGAACCCTTGTCCTATAATTTCCATGGAATTTGTAAGTAGCAGTCGCCCTACATCATCAAAGGTATCTGACCTACACTCCATACCCATATATAGAATGAAAAAAAAACATTGAGAATCCTGCAAACAGAAACAAAGTAGAATGCCAGCTGAATTGGCCTCTGGTTCAGTTTTAATGCTGAATCACTCTCTGTGACATCTTATAAGTATCTTAAGAAAACCTTTTCAATGTGAGCTCTGTTTACTGATTTACAATCTCTTAAAGATAATCCTGGGGATTGAATAAACTCCGGTTAGTCTTCGCATGAAGCCTAGACAGAGTTTACGTGTTACCGAGATGAGCAGTGACACTAATTACATATGCATGCTACTCATCATGCTAACATAAATACAAGCAAGGTGTCATGGCCAGCAACAATGTTAGTGGCCAGGAATCCATGCAGAATGAGCACAGAACCAAGAAGCACTCAAGTCTGCCTATGGGCAAATCTCCTCCTCAAGATTGCATAGACAGCTACAAATTAATGACTACCAGGATTGAAAATACAGCAATAACAGCAGTAACAACACAGTAAAGAAATGTGTACTCAGTGCAATGTACACTAAAACAATTATTTGCAGAATGAACTAATAGAGGGGAATGGTAAACATCAAGGACCACTACAAGGAAAGGTGCACTGGACAAGGAAGTGTGCTGATGAAAATGAGCATAGACATGAGTGATAGGAATGAATAAAGAAGAGGGCATGGTAAATATGGAAATGTCCCTGAGATAGGATATATCAATGCATTTACACTTCCAAGACAAGTCAGCTGCATAACGTTATGCACATATGAAGTTAGCATAGTATGTACTGTGGTGAACATCTCCTGAGCAAGTATATTATAACATAAACACATATGATACTATATATGTGATGGTCACATAAGGTTACATGTCAATGGAGGTGAATGGTTGTGATATAAAAATCACTGACATGCTCACTGGAGAGGACACTTAGCAGGGAGAGTATATACAATAGGAGGTATGTGCATACTCTGAAGATCTGCAGAATGGCTTACTTGAATATGACTAGCATGTCACCATAGCTCTCAACCAATTAGGGACAGATAGCAACAGACTCCTGGACAAATGTAGAAAAAAAACAGACACAATCGTGTACACTTTTAAAACACTACAACCATTGTAACTTATTATACACATTCTGCAGTAGCAGACATGTACATCTGTTATGATTGTCAGTATTTTATAAGGGGAATTCACAAGCCCTTCTCCAAAAGTGACCACTTTTTGAAGGGGTTCAGATGGACAGTGTTATACATGGAGTTGAAGTCAGGGGCAATCCTGGTGAGTTAAAAGATCTGCATGACACATAAATCACCACCCCCGTATGAATCAAACCCATGCCATCAGTGTTCTCACTGTGCTGTGCATTTACTGGGTGCAACACAGTAAGATATATCACACATGCATCTAATAGGACCCCTTCAAGGGAAGTCTGCAATGACAAATCCTAATGGGTGTATGCATTCCAGAAAATAGTTCTTTATGGTCTATGAGATGTGTGGGAGCTTAGTGTACCAAAATGTGATACACTTGACTAAATCACCCCTGCCTGACGTAGGTATTGGCCACATGTTGCGGTTTGACATGTGCTTATAAAGTGTGCTTCATGCATTGTTTGGTATGTGAACAATGTTACAGCGGCAGCTTTCTCGATCACTGACACTTGATTTTGCACTGTTGTACTTTCTGTGCACACAGGCATAGTTGATGCATTGCCATCAGTCTCACATACTGTGGCACCATTCATTATCACAGCTCACTTCTTAATTCATTCATCAACTGTAGATGCTTCAGACAATGTCCATTGCTATTACATGTGTCACATGTATGCAATACCCAGCTGGCCATATGTATAACAACACATACAAACACCACACTATTATGAGTGGATTCCCTACACACAGCTGGGTATTGCATAGAACATACTCTATAAGCACATGTGAAACCTCAACACATATGATGTGCTACATGATCACTGTCCCCCTGACATTGCCAGTAAAAATGTTATACTGCCATGAAATCCTAACATTCATCCATATGTATTCATGCAAACTATCAAGTGGTAATACTGATGTGATGTAGTGGTACATCCATGACACAGTACAGTGACATTATAGTTGTACCTATGCTACAACTGGACTTCAAGCTGTATATCACCTCCAAATAAAACCTTGGGTATGAATCACATATGATACAGTGGAACTGTTAACACAGTCACACAACTCCACCTATTTTATGTCATTATATTAGTTGTGCATTTATTATTTATTTAATTATTTATTTGCATTTCTTTACCATGATGGTCCACTAGGCCGATATAAGCCCATTTTCAGTGCTGGCAAAATGTTCCACAATGAATTATACAACAAATTATACAACAAATAAATCAGTACATACATGCAATGATCATCACATGCCTATATGTTTATCAGTGGAAATGTGTGGGTGAGGGCCCTGACACCACATATGGATATATTACAGCTGAGGTAGATGTGATTCATGCAGAACAGTTAATAAAAGAAATGCTGACAGTCATGAATTTAATATGGTTGTAAGTGAATTTCAGAATGTTGTATGTTTGTGCATATAACAGCATTGTAACATGTTGATGAACCCAGGTGTATGCGCCCATGTAATCACTATGACACAATATTGCTGTATGTCAGATAACATTTTCATATGCTAGGTATACACATACACATCTGTGCCATACTGCAGCTGTCACTGTGATGGTTGAATGAGAACTGTGTAGAATGCATATATACTCCACTATCAGAACACATGCCTTAGTAAGGCAAAAAGACACATAACATCATCCCTTGTCCACAGTCCTCAGGAGGCTGTTATGGATGGAACATGTAACCAAATGTCAGCAGTGGACATCAAAACAGCAGCTCAAATCCCAGATTGGAATACACTGTTGTAGGGCTACAGTACATCCATACCTTAATACAGCACATGTGTGTGACAACAACATTGACAATTACAATGTTTATAGGGTCCTAAGAGATTACTAGGCCAATGGCCAAGAGCCCATACAAGCCTAGCTTTTATTATCCCATTTAACTCAAACTGCTATCTTTAGGTGAAAGAAGATAGCATGGATATGTGTGTATTTGTCTGATTTTATTACAGACTACCTCAGTCCATATGGGACATGGACACCGCCCCATGACTGAATTAGCAATCTCACATACAGTGGTCTGGAGATGGCTTATAAGGGTCATGGAGGTACTCTGCTTCACAATGTGTGCATGCATATTTGAGATGATGACATCTTCAGTGTGCCACAGAAAGGACGTTATGTGGACATAGATTAAAAGGAGATGCTGGATTCAGAGGGCTATGTGAAAGGTTCTCCTGATGGGTGTCAAATGAGAACAGTTTCAGAACATCATACAATGACCATAATATACCAACAACACCCACACAAGTTGAGTGAAACTAATTTTGTACACCATACCTGTCTAGATATATGAGCTGAATTCCATACAAGACTAGTACAACTGTAGAAGTTTAACTTACACTCTGTCAGAGTACACTTTTTAGAAGATGACATCATCTATATATGCTGAGAAAGGAATGTTGGGAGGAGTGTCTGAAATAGCTGTGGACTCATAACATGGAGTAAAACTGTCTCCAGACTGATAGTTGAAGGAAGCCAACAGACTACAATTTATGCTGGCATTAGTCTGCACACATACACACATTGACATTAAAACCCCTACTTATCTAGTTACGCAAGCTAGAGAATACAGTATTTAACACTAGTTCCACTGCAAAAGTCTAACTTAAACACTGTCAGAGTGCGCTTTATAGAGGATAACATCATCGGTATATGCTAAGAAGAAGATGTTGGGAGGAGTGTCTAATGTATTTGTCTCTAGACTGATAGTTGAAAAAAGACAGCAGTAGGTAGGCTTATGCTAACAAGAGCCTCCACATACATTGAATGCAGTGAGATTAGAAACCCTACCTATCCAGTTACACAAGCTACAGAATACAATACTTAATGCTAGCACCACTGCAAAAGTCTGACTTTAACAGTGTCAGAGCGCACTTTATAGAGGGTGACATCATCAGTGCTTGCTGAGAACAGGATGTTATGATGGCTTTTTAAAATTTCTAAGGAGTCCTGTAGCAGTGTAGAAGTATCTTCTGAATGCTACAATGTACACACCCACTCAGACATAGACACATACACAAAAGCTGACTATTGTGAGATAAGAACCCCTCTCTATCTAGCTATATAAACTGGAGAATACAATAATTAACACTAGTACCGTGACAGAAGTATGACTTTAATACTGTCAGAATGCACTTTATAGATGACGATATTGTCATAGTATTGCAGATAACATATACTATCATGAGACTTGGGTGCAAAGCCAGGATTTGTGATGAATTAGTGAGCACAATATGCAAAACTACTCATAAATACATCCTAGCAACCTTGGTCAATTATGCTGTCATACATGCATATTTCAGAGGCAAGGCAGACATGTCATTGTTTTTCAGGATCTTGTGCACACGTCTCTCTCTCTCACACACACACACACACACACACACACACACACACACACACACACACACACATACACACTTGGCAGTGCAATGATGGAGTTATGAGTCTTCATATTCGGATGAAGGTATATCCACATTAATACAAGATGCTGACAATATCAATGGGAGACGATCATGCACAACTGATGTCCACGGTCACTATAAACCCATACCAAATATAACAATGCAGTTAGTGTATGTAATTTTGCAATTAATGGCTCATGTACTTGTATATCATTTGCAATTTCATCACTGCAGGGCAAACCTGAATATGAGTAAGCATGCGTTCAGTCAACAAAATGTGTCTGTCCTTCACTTGTGTTTATGAATGCATTTCCATGTATTGGAGGATTACAGCCAAGTAACCAGAATTAGACATGCTATACACCTCTTCACAAAATTCATCTCCAAGAAGTTGATTCTCGCAGATGATGGCAAAGTATTAACAATTGCATGATTCTAATTTCAGGGATTCATCTTGGACTTGTGAAGTAGCAGTGTCCACTGGTGCTCACTGCCAAACTATGCACAAATAGGGCTATACAGTAACTGACCTGATTGTGGTTAACTGCAAACTACATTTGTTGGTTTTTAATGTTTCATGTGTCAGGCTTGCAAGGTATGTTATGGGAAAGAATGCTGGCAGCTAGTATGATGTGCATGCTGTAGTTTATCTTTGAAATGCTGAGGCCAAAGTTGTATTACATAAATAACTGTTGGCCTTGCCTTCCTAATTTACACAATGCTAAACTATGAGGAAATGTAATTCTCTGCTTAAGGAAAACAGTGAAAATGTTAATGTAGTATGCCTTCCTTCATGCAAACAAGCTCAGCAGCAACGAGCAGCTGTCGGCACTATGGACAATACTGAGTGTCAAAAATTCAGCTGCTGCCTACCTTTCTCTGTGACACAGGGTGTAAGAGCAGTAAAATCATAATTAGAGCGTTGATGAGCCAGGGTTCAAATCCAGATAATTGTATTTTTTTTTTTTACAAATGGTTCATAATGTCATTAGCTAATTAATGTGATCAGGACTACAAATGTGACTATCAATGACTACACTTAAGTATGTGTCTTCCCCAAATTGTAATATCTACCTCATTTCACTTCTACAACTATTAGCTGTTTTGCAGTCCTCACTACAAATCACAAGTCAATTGTGTGTATAGCTTGCTACAAATTACAAGGGGTAGTACATCTTTTGAAATGATTAGTATGACTTGATAGACAGACATATCATACTTATGTAGGAGAAGGGGTAGACAGATGGTTAGGTAACAGATGCATAGAAAAGTGGCCTCTGCAAGCAATCCTTAAGCACATCCCCAGGTGCTGGGTTATAAACCTTAATTAGATGGAAACTTACATTTATACATCTGATCATCACCTGAACATGACACAAAGGGAATCCTACAGCAGATTTTGGAAGTTTGCACACTACTTGAGTACTGATAGCCTATTGAATCAAGGTAACATGTGGGTATTATCCATCAGCAGAGTCATGCCAGTATTTAGAAACCATAAGATGACCTTTACATACACGTAAAGAGGAGTGGGAGTCAGGGGGTGAATAGAAGGAAAGATGGACATACACATAATAATGTTTGGTGTAATGGAACATCAATGAACATGTTTTCGGTGTGTTCTGATTATTAACCTGCCATGCTATGTAACATGAAGTGACTGATACAGGGGTAAAGAAGGACTAGGAGTGGGACAACAGGCTTGTGACAAGCAGAACAAGGCTGGATAAATACAGCATAGGTGTGGGGATGGTTCTCATTTCAAATATTCTTTTTTGGCCAGTATTCAATATATATGTATGAGAACTCATAACTTTGCCAAAGGTAAGATGTGGGTAAGTAAACATATCATAGACATATAACATCACACTAAGAAATGATGTGAGATGCATCTGTAATTGAACCCTTCATGCTATGGGCAAAAACAATCTTCAGTTAAGTGATTTATGTCAACATTCCACATAGGAAGTTGCACTTTGTTACAACCAACAGTCTAAGAACTGTCAGGGTAACTGTTTCAAAGTAGTGTCTTTACTATGCTTTAACTGTGTGTTCCTCTAGTACAGCAAGTTTAAGCAGTATTGCATGGAGATAACCAGACTAGTGTGGCTGATGGCAAAAACATACCAGATTTTGCCACAGGAAGTAAGCAGCCAGTCACTGTTGTTCAGCATTGGTGTATGATTCCAAGCTCCATGCAAATGCAGAGGACAAAAATTGAAGGTGTTTTTATGGGGCATTTCTGTCCATGTGTATTGTTTGTGATTCTATTTTTTTTATTTTGACCATACCTTTCAACCTCTTAGTGCAAGAAATCTGGACAAGGACCGTCAAAATGGGGTGACAAAGGCCCAAAAATAGGGACATATATTAAATATTGCTCTTATAAATTTAGAAAGTTGCTAGAGTAACAGGTTTGTTTTAACATATATTTTCTGAAGGATTTCAAGTCTGAAACTCAAATGTTTGTCATTATTTAATGAGTTTAATCCTTGGATCATCTCAGTGATTTGCCAGAAAATCACAAATTTTATGAGGAACAGACCAAAAATACGAGGCAAAAATCTGGACATTCTGCGAAAATCAGGACAGTTGAGAGGTATGATTTTGACCAGATTAAATAAGTGAAAATGGGGTTGATAAGAAAGTGGTGAAATGGGGGGGTAATAAGAGGGAAAAACAAAATGGAAGCGATACAGGCATTGTAGGAGGGGATTGGGAGGAAACCATAGATATCCACTTCTTCACCATAGCAATGTACACAGGTAGACAAAATTTGATGAATTTGGACTACCACCACAACACAGATGGGTGACTACAATGCAGTAATGTTGTATACCCAAGTGGACCAAATCAGGCGTGTCATGAAGACACATATGCGAAGTGGAGAGCTATGTATGGGACACATTTCTATTTTTGTGGACAGGTGCCCATTTTTTTTTTCAAAAACAGGGGAATGTTGGGGAAGGGACCTAGGAATGTGAGGGTCCAGTAGGTAGGGTAGATGAGGTAGCAGATGGTTACCTGTGTTCTGACAATGAACTCACTGCACCTACACCTAGTGCCACATGGAAAGCTAGGGAGGAGGTGTATTTTCTCCACTCAGTACTGTCCAGAGTGCTGAAAGCTGCACATCGCAGCTGAGCCTGTCTGCATGAAGGAGGATGCACCAAATTAAATTTTTCACTTTTTCCTTATGCATTGAACCATGTTTGCACTATGCCATATGCCACTCATGTGGTGGAGGCATAAAGGTATAAAAAAATAAAAAAGATAAAAAAGGAAATAAAGGTTAAATAATTAGATAGCTCTAGATTTGAACCATCAGACTATTGCACTTACACAACACAGTTTTAGTGGGTTATCTGTCTTTGCCACAGACCCAGCTTTACAATCGCAATCAAATAATGTGCATAAAAACTGTTTGCATTTCATATTCACTATTAAACAGTCCATACAGTAGGGCATTTTCAGTTTATTGTACATGTGCAGATAACATATTTAGTGGAATGAGTGATCACATAATATTTATGAATATGTTTGCAAAACTGGAGCTTTGTCTTCTCTATGTATTCTGTTTTTTCTTCCATTATCTCTGTTTTTCTATCAGACAAGCAACCTCTTTTTCTTTCATGGAGTGATACAAATACATGTCGATGAACAACAGTTTTCAGCAAAGGCAGAACATTGTGTTACTATGCCAAGGAAATATACATATGGGGTGTTTGTTTATTTTTTTAAAAGCTCACTGCAGTTAATTCCCCACTTTGTAAGTATATCCTCACTGACAAACCCACTTCAGGAAAAGGTCTCTGTGAATTACTGTGTTTTGCTTCAATCAAACAAATCATTCACAGTTGCAATCTATTAGCACCTAATAATGATGTAGAGGCTACTAAGGCACTGTACGAGCACTTTCACTCGTGCATGAATCATGCCATCCCAAATAGAACCAAGACGTGCTCCTCCAAAAAAGGAAGGCAATCTGGTGGTCCCCTGCCATTAACAAACTATACAACAGAAAGTAGAAACTGTTGCAGAAAAGAGGAAAATCCCAGGATGTAAAAAACTCCCTTGCCAGCCTCAGTAAGAAGCTGAGATCCCTCATAAAATCATCCAAAGCAAGTTACGAAATAAAATTTCTAAAGATTCCAAAGACAACCACAAGGCATTCTATAGTTATGTCAAAAATCTAAATGGCAATGCTCAGATCTGCTCTGAGCTACAACAGAATGGCATTAAATATACTGATCCCAAGGATATTGCAATATCCTGGCAGATTGATTTAGTGCCAACTTCACCCCCCTCTCACTCCCTAAAAGACCCATCTCAATAACAAAAGATTGCCAAATTCCGGTAATCACGGCCACACAGTTAGAAACCGCACTCTCCAAAGCTAAGAATACAGCATCCATGGGACCAGATGACATCCCAGGTTGTGTACTACATGAACTACAAAATGAACTGGCACCTCACCGAAGTGTCATGTTTAATCCTAGCCTCACTTCAGGCTTTGTGTCCACTGACTGGCGCACAGCTACAGTTATCCCACTTCACAAAGGGGGATCCACCTTGGATTCCAGGAACTACCGTCCCATCAGTCTGACAAGCCTGATCTACAAGGGCATGGAATGCATTATCATGGAACTTATAAACAAAGACACTGGCAACCTTCAAACACTGGACCCCACCCAGTTTGGTTCATGAAGGGCCGATCTTGTCTCCTGAACCTAATTGACTTTTTTGAATCAGTCTCCAGAGCTGTGGATGAGGGTAAGGAGGTCCACACAGCCTATCTGGACCTCACCAAGGCCTTTGTCACCATTCCCCACTCTGGAATCATAGATAAACTTACTAAGCTGGGCATAAATCCCTACATCACTCAATGAGTTACCAACTGGCTTACTGACAGAACCCACACTGTGAAAGTAGCCGACTCCAAATCCAGCTCCAGACAAGTGACAAGTGGAGTACCTCAGGGTTCAGTCCTGGGACCACTCTTGTTTAGCATCTACTTCTCTGAAGTACAGGCCAGCACTAAGGGACTCTGGCTAACAAAGATTGCAGATGACTGCAAACTGGGAGCCATTATTGAATCCCCAAATGATGTGAATATTCTACAAAAAGGCCTTACAGAAATAGATGCTTGTTGCCAGAGCCATGGGCTCAAGCTTAATGCCAAGAAATGTATAGTTATCCCTTTTAGGAAAAATATCTACCCATTAATTACCACACAGGTGGCAGTACACTAAACACTGAAAGTGTCATGAGAGACTTAGGGACACAGGTGGACAGTGGTCTCACCTTCAATAACCACATCGCCACAACAGTCAGAAAATCCTTCTATGTGGCACACCTTATCACTAAGGGCTTTTCATCCGGAAAAAAGAAGGTCATTGTCCCACTGTACTCATCCCTCATTAGACCCATTATAGAGTACAATGCCCCATTTGGTATGTACCTCACAAGACATCTGCAACAGCTGGAAAGGCCACAGAAATACCTCACTAAAAGAATCACAGGCCTAAAGCAGATGCCCTATGCTGACCGTCTAAAACAACTCCAGCTATACTCTGTGGCATATAGTCTACTCAGAGGTGATCTCTGCTTAACATAGAAGGCCATGTCAAACCCTGAGCTGTTGGACATGCTCCACTTAAATAAATCCCAATTCCTCAGAACTACATGCTTCAGGGATCTAAACCTTGTCATCACATCCTCCTTTCACTGACTGATTTTCTTCTTATTCTTCTTCCTTCTCTTGTCTCTGACTATAACCTGTGGTCTCTTGCTACTCTGCCTCATTCCCTCCAGTCTGTTTGAAATATTCCCTTATTGTTATCCTTCCTTTAACCTGGTACTGCTTCTTTTACATGTCAAATATCCCATTTCTACCTATCTGGCTAGACATTTTCTCTCTGTTAGGGCAACTGTAGCCCCTCCCACATCTACCTACTTCCAGGTCCACTCTCCTCCCCCTTCACCTCACATCCTCTCTTATCCCTTAAAAATTTGTAATCCTTGCTCCGATTCATTTAATAATTTATAGTGCCCAATCTGCTGAGCATCCCTGGTCCCCAGCGCCTTTAAGTTACCATAAGTACAAACAGAAATTTGAATCTACTGTGATACCAGAGTTTGTCTTCTGTTAATAACTTGATAGTGTGTTTATGACTCATCATTACTACTGAATTCTGTGCTCTCACCACATGCTTATTCACTTGTATGGCTCTATATCAAGTTACGCATTTTGAACTGAATGGTTTTCAACGTTATGGAAGGGTGTGTTGCCTAGTAAATTGTCAGGCTTTTATACCACCCACGTGGAGATGCTACTTTTAAATTCTAACTATTTCCCCATGCAGTAGCTTCCCCTGGTCTGAGCTTATCTACATGAATGTCTCTACATCTAGGTTAGCTTAGTTGATTTAAGGGTTTTCTTAATGCTATTGTAGGAATGTGTGCCTCAAATAACTGAAGGGCTTTTAACCACCCATGTGGAGACACGTCTTCTATTATTAACTCCGTCTTCCATGGATTTATGGTCTGGGCTTGCACTGGGAATATTTCGACAATTCAATCCTACAATAGAGTGTTTTTCACATAAACGCCCATGTAGGGTAATTGCTTAGGCATTCATAGGGTTTTTAACTATCTATGTGGAGATGTTACTTGGTCTACACTTCTTAATTTAAACAGAGATTGAATTTCACCTCTGTCTCACAAGAAGGGACATTTTTCAGAGTCAGCAGTTTGCAATTGTAAACATAGTAACAAAGCACTCCTACGATTGTGCATGTGTTATTAACAGCTCCATTGAGGGCCTTTAATGCTTTTATAATTAGAAAGACCTGATTCACATCCTATTGGGGATGTAAGGCTTAACTATTGGTACAGTTTCTTTTAACCACCCATGTGGAGACGCTACTTGGTACACTCCTTCTGCCTGGGTTTTAATTCTTACCTTAGTCTACATGTCCCTAATGACAATATTTGAAAAGCTCCTTTCTGGGGATGCTATTAGCCTTTTTGTACTTTATGATGTCAATATTTTAGTTTTATTTTGAAATTCCCACATGGGAATGTAACACTACATAGCCTCGTACATGAATGCGTGTCTATAAACCCTATTGCTTTCATTTGAATATTTAGGCATTTGGGCTTGTTTCTTTCTCTCACCATACTCCTCAATCGGGAGCATTTGAATAGAGCTAATCAAGTCTCCTACTATAATTAGTTAGCGTTTTATTTCTGAATTGTAATGTCATACATCTGTATAACATGGTGTTGGACTCCCTAAGCTGTCTGTTACCCTCGTGGAAGCTTTCTTAACCATTGCTTGCAATGTTGTTGTGATCTGTGTTTAGCAAAGTGCATTCATATGTCTTTGTGTGCAGTTATGTAATTTGTATCCCTTACTTTAGTGGTGGATTTTAAAGCAAAACAACTTTAGATTGGTAGCTATATAGTATCTTGTTAAAATATAGGTGGAAAATTGATTCTGTAAAGTTTTCATCAGTACAGATACTACCTTAACCATATTATTGTCTTAGCTAAATTAGCAACTGTAGCTAAGGGAAGGTATAGTCCACTCTTTACCTTCACTTGAATCTGTATTTAGACAGAAATATGATATTGCTGGCTACCACATTTAAAAACTGCTATGATTTAACTGGTTTATTATCTCTCTACTGTGTGGACTATTCTGACTAAAGTGCTCCATTAGCAGGGTGTTATTAAATGCCTCTGTAATTTATGATGGTATCTGTCTTGACTGTTACTTTGTAACTAAGCTCCAAGGATTACTATATGTGCTACTTTCTTCCTGCATATCTGATATGACATGTATTGATTAGTACTTTTTATCTGTGTACCACTATAACTGTGTTGCTCATTATTGCTCTACTTTCTGCTTAGAATATTCTGCTTTATAGTCTGTATTAAAGTAAATTTATTTTTTTTTCTTTTCTCCTGAACCTGTTTTGTTTCCCTCCATCTTTACCTACAAGTTCCTAGCACTCTAATGCCCATATCCTGTCCAAGACACTGACTCCTCTGGCCTGACAAAAAGGAATCAGTCCAACCAGTGGTTACATCACAGGGTCTCCTATCCTTGTTCCCCAAAAGTTTAAAGGATACAAGAAAGTATGTGGTTTTCCTAACCCTAACAGTAAACTATAGAGTTGTTTAATTACTGGTAGGTAGATGTAAGGTGGCTTCCTAAACCTAACAGTAAACTATAGAGGTCTCCTATCCTTGTTCCCCAAAAGTTTAAAGGATACAAGAAAGTATGTGGTTTTCCTAAACCTAACAGTAAACTATAGAGTTGTTTAATTACTGGTAGGTAGATGTAAGGTGGCTTCCTAAACCTAACAGTAAACTATAGAGTTGTTTTAATTACTGGTAGGTAGTTGAAAGGTGGCTTCTAAGCCAGGACAGTCAGCAACTTTACCCATTAGCCTGTGCACCCTTCCTCCCACTATTTTAAAGCTCATTCCATTACTAGCCTCACCTATTGAACCCCTGAACAGACCTCTCCCTCTTACATTCTACTACTGCAATATTGGTTTGACCAATACATGACATTCCTGGCCAGTTCTAGCACCCTTTATCAATCCCACTATCCCATAGCATCATCTAAAAGTCCTTGTCTCATCCCCAGTCTTGCTGCACTTTTATCTTCTTACTTCTACCTGTAGCTTATAGCCTGTATATTATCTTATTTCTCCATACATAGCCTATTCTGACATATATACTTGTCCTGATATTGCTGCTCCTTAGCCCACTTGTTATCCTAATCTTTACTCTTGCCTATAAAATTACTTACCTTTCCTAAAAGCTCCTTTAACTGATTGATTTACTTCTTATGCTTCTTCCTTCTCTTGTCTCTACCCACTCCGTTCGCCCAGGGGGCTCACTCCGCTCCCCTACCCTACCCCCAATTTCCACCCACCCCCACTGCTCCTAGACTTATACTTCCTAAACCACTCCCCCTTTCCAAGCCAACAAATCACATACTTCTACTAATCTAACCTTTTCATCACACCCATTCTTCCACATAACCTATCATTAGTTCCCATTACTTAGTGTAATATAACCTACTTCTCTTATCTTTACTTTAACTTATACCACGCTTACCGATCATATAGCACCTATAATCAAACTCAGCATCATGTCTATAGTAACTAACCTCACCTCTACCATAATATTTCTCACTGCCACACTTTTTCTAACCTCAGCATATCACCTAACCTCCTTCCAACATCTGAATTATTCTCAGTTTCACTATCCTCATAAGCAAACAACCATACAATCTCTCACTACCTCTCTCAGTCATACAAATATGACATCCACACCAAGCTACCTACTACTTAAGTACCACAGACTGGCTCACATTAAATACAATACCATAATAACCAGAAAAGTCCTGTACCATATCAGTAACACACATAATCCTTTGCTCAGGCTTAAAAGACAATCCTTAGAAGATGGAGACATCCATCCTAATCCAGGCCCAGCCAATGTCTTAACTACTAATTCTCATACTCTCAATCCCCCTATCCCACTCTCCCTTAAAAAGTCCCCAACTCACTCCTAATAGCACATCTCAATATCTGTATCATAAATAACAAAGTGGCCCACCTCCATACTCTCTTGGATTTTTACTCCTTTGACATCCTATGTTTAACAGAAACATGGTTAAAGCCTGGAACTCAAGATAATGAAATCATACCTCCAGGCTACAATATATTGAGACATGATTGCAACACAAGAAAGGGTGGGGGAGTAGCAATTCTATTCAAAGATGGCCTAATAGTTACCTGTTCATCCTACAACCCTCCTATAGACAATAATGCTGAGGTTCTCATCTCCAAAATTCAGCTCAACTCTAATAAAGCCATATATATCATATGTATCTATTTACCTCCTAGGAACAACATCTGCACACTAGAAAATATACTTAGCTGGGTCACTTCAAACTTCCCACAAGAAACTATAATCCTAGGGGACTTTAATATTGATTGGAAGAGCATCGGTACTGAATTCCAACCTCCCATATTAATCTTCATGGCTTCTCTCAAACCATTACCTCCCCTACTAGAATCAACAAAGCAAATAAAAAAGAGACTACCTTAGACTAGATTCTTATTAATAACTTCCACCAAACTTATAAGGTAGGAACCCTCCCTGATGATTTAAGTGATCACTCATTGACCTACATAATCAGGGAAAAGATTAATATTTCTCACCCCACAAAATATAGGACTATTCGGAACAACAAGCATTTTAACTAAGGACTATTCTAAAGTGAACTTAGTGCTTGCAATTGGTCTCCCCTAAAACCCTCCCACTTGAAGAGGCTGTTAAATACTTCAACTCCAGATTCTTAACTATCCTTGACCAGCATGCACCTAAGCATACCATCAGAATTAAGTCAAAATCAGCACATTGGGCTAACTAAAGAAACCAGGCAAAAAATCATACACAGAAATAAAACCTGGGCTAGGTGGCGAAGCACCAAAAATACAGCAGATCAACAACTATTTAAACAGCTGAGAAATATGTCAAAAAAACAAGGGTTGGGAGGGTGGCCTAATGGTTAAGGCATTTGCCTTGCAAACACAAGGTGCAGGGTTTGAGTCTCACAAGGGATAATTGGCTAGGCTTAAAATGGCTTGCAAGGGCAGTTAGCTTAATACTAATCTATGAACCTATGAACTCTCAGATAAAAAAGACTTCTACTGTAAAATGCAGCAAACACACCAAAATAACCCACAGAGATTCTGGGCAAGTATCAATAGACTCCTATATCCTGGTCACTCCAGTACACCAGCCCCAACAGATACTAACCACAAGACTCCCACCGAAACTGCTAACAGCGTCAATACTTTCTTTACTGAGGCCATACAATCTCTGGCCAGCCAGCTATCCCCTGACAACTCTAGCTTTCTGATCCCCAACACTAACCCTCTTCCTACATTTTAATTGCAACCCATCTCTACCAATCTTATTTACAATCTCATCCAAAAACTGAAGCCTTGTACTTCATCTGCTTACCAGATCCCAGCTGAATATCTGCAAAAAGCAGCTACATCTCTAGCTTATCCTATATGTATACTTATAAACAGAACCATTAATGAGGGAACCATACCAGTCATGTGGAAAATTTCTCACATTATCCCCCTACATAAAGGTGGCAACTCAAATGAATACTCAAACTATCGACCTATAGTCCTACTATCCCCTTTAGCTAAAAGCATGGAAAGATGCATTCATCATCAGCTACTTCACCATTTAATTTAACACAACATACTAGCTAATGCCCAGCATGGTTTTAGGCCTTTACATAGTACCACTACTGCCCACTTATCCTTCACTGATTCTATTAACAGAAACCGTAATAATAATAATATTCTCTCTTCAGCTCTCTTTATTGATCTTTCAAAAGCTTTTGACATGGTAAACCACCCTTTGCTTATAAACATTCCCAAAGCACTTTCTCTTGATGACTTCTTACCTCAGCGACAGGCAACAATCAGTGCTTTGGCAGAATAATCTATCATCCCACCTGCCAGTCACCCTGTGTGTTCCCCAAGGCTCTATTCTAGGTCCTCTACTATTTTCAATTTTTATCAATCATCTGCCTTTAGCTACTCCTCAAGCTATCTGTATACAATATGCAGATGATTCTACACTTATCTGCACAGCCAGTTCCTCCTCTCAACTGCAATCCCTAACTCAGAAGGTGTTTAACACAGTACAGACTTGGTTTTTAAAATGTTGTCTTCTCTTGAATCCCAAAAAAACAAAACTCCTACTCTTTACTCCTAACAATAAGTCCACCCCAATAGACTTCTCAGTTATCTCAACAAATGGTACCCTCATTTCACCTGACTCTACCACCAAACTCCTAGGAATTACAATAGATAACAACCTTAACTTCAACACTCATATTAACAACATCATAAAACAGTTAACAGAAAAATGGGCTCCCTATATAGGATCAAACCTTTCCTTACTTTTACAACTAGAACTGCTATTGCCCACTCTCATCTTATCTCTACACTTCTCTATGCCTCACCAATTTACACAAAACTAACAAAAAAACAACCTGCTCAAACTAGCTAGCACCTATAATATCATTGCCCGATTTGCCACTGGTAATCCTTTCAGAACCCATCACTGTCAGAACCTAAAACAACTAGGATGGCGTGAACTACAAAATCAGCTTCAATTCAACCAACTTACCATTGCCCATAAGGTCCTTAATAAACCTAACAAAACTCCAATACTCTCAAACCTCATAACCCCCTATCAAAATCTTAATACCTTACGCTCATCAAATAAACTATTAGTTAGTATAAGTAAGTCCAACAATATGGCAGGCGACTCTCTGTTCTCAAACACAGCTGGAAAAAACTGGAACCTTCTCCCTAGTGAACTTACTTCACCTTTTTCCCTACCCCTCTTCAAACAAAAACTCAAAGTATTCCTTAGAACTCACTGGTTATGCCCATGCAGTAACCCTGACTAAAATTTCACCCCTGTTTCTAATACTTCCTAGTTTCTACTTTCTTACTACTTAATATTGTGTAGCATAAATGAAAGCAGGGAAAACAATTCTGTACACAGTCAATGTTATGTACAATGCAATGTATTTTGAAATAACTGCTACTTACTATTTTATTGTAACCTACAATGTGTTTATTCTTATTTTGTTTATTGTGTTAATTTTTGTTGTAACCTTTAACCTTGTTATTACTGTTGTGTTCAATGGAGCTTTTCTCCCCGGGCCTCTACTGAAAATGGACATACATCCAGTTAGACTAGCCTGGTCAACAAATGTAAAATAAATAAATCACAATGAACAAAACATGCTGAAGGGATAGGTTCCTGACCCTGAGACTCCCCATACTCTGAAATAGACTGCCCATACATGTCAAGCAGAGCACCTCCTTGGCACTCTTCAAAATGAACCTTGACAATTGGACGGGAAATAGGAAATTCACCTCAGGGATCACGTCAATCGCCGTGCTAGACAGGGGTCCAGGAAAGTAAATATTGTGGGAAGAAATATCCAGGAAATTGTTATGGCTACTCATTTGCATCTTCATTGTGCTCAAAGAGCTGAATCTGCACTATGAAAAGGTAAGTGTGCAGCTAGGGAACGTGAAGGTGTTTTGAGACAGAGTAGATTGTGACTGCTGTTTTTTTGAAAGAGATTTGTCTGCAAAGTAGCACATATTTTGCTAAGCACAAGCACTGGCATTGTACTGCAGGGACTACACAGTATATCTACGCACAGAAACCATGACTTCAATAGCCCAAACACATGTTGCATGATGTTTCTTGTTTGAGTGGGTCCCTCATTATAGCATTCCTCTGTGGGTGTGCATCCATTTCTGATGGGTGTCATCAGACATGGTTCCATTGCATCTCCTGCATCTCTGAGTAAATTGTCTTGTGGAACAACACCTCTAGAAAACCTCTGATAGGGTTGTGAGCTGTGCCAGACATGAGAGTCATGATAAATGCCAGGATTGCCAGCACAAACATTCAGGTCAATTCCCTTAGTATTATACATGACCTGGCAGTTAATGGAGTGGAATCCCTTTCTGTTGATGTAGACCCTTCGCTGTTTCCTGGGTGATGATTTGATCTCAGAGTGGGTGCAGTCCATTACAACCGAGCCTTCAGGGAAGTGTGCTATCTGGTAGAACTCCTGCATAGTACTAGCTCTGTCCTCGGGAGTATGGGGAAAATATGTATGATCACTGGCATGCTGTAGCATAACATTCAGGACCTGGTATAGAATCCTGGATGCTGATGCCTGTGGCACCCACAAAATATCCTCTGTGTGTCTCTAGAAGTTCCTGCAGGTAAAATTCAAAGTGTTACATATACCTTGGTCTCCACTGCTATGGGTTCCCATCGGTTTGCCCTCGGTCTAAGGTGAGGATGACAGAGGTTACAGAGTTCCTGGAGTGTGCCTTTATACATCCACGAAACTTAGGGAATTATAATTTGATTCTTGACTAGCATCAGTAAATGCAAAACCTCAGGACCTGTTGTGTTTTGATACAAAAGAGGTGAAACAACTAGAAGCACTGAAGTCTGAAAATGCTTCTTAGACATCAGCCACTATGAGACAAGAATGAAAGTCAGAACTGTGGAAAGACATTTTGAGAATTAATAAATAAAAAAAAAATATATATATAATATATTATATATTCAGTGATGGTTCTGTGTAAAAAATGAATAAATAACTAAAACTAACAGTAATGTGGAAAAATAAGACTAGTGGCTGAACAGATATTAAAATATTGAAATTCTTTTTGTGTCTTATTTTATCACAGTTAATTTGTTTTTTATTAATAAATAAACTGAAATTTAAACTAGACAGGGATACACAGTGCAGCATTTTGGGTCAGATTCCAAAATAGTTGCTCTCAGTCTAAGTCTGTCCTGATTCCAAAATACTTGCTCTCAATGTTAGTGGCTTACTTTGGTGTAAACTGTATATAAACAGACTTACATGGTGGCCATATTTCAAAAGACCTGTCTTCATTGTAAGTTGTCATGTGACACTGAGAGCAAGTCTTGTGGAATCAGGCCCTTTGTCTTAGGATACATTGGAAGTACTGGAGTACAAAAGTACTGAACAAAGCCATTTGTACATACTTAACATATCCTGTCCAAAATGTAACATGAGTTGGTGAAAAATGGTTCATATATGGGTGAAAAATTAAAAAGTACAAAATTCTTTCTTTGTTAATTGTAGCTCTTAAAGCAATTACTTCCAACATTTTGGGTCATTTGACTTGTGAAATAATTTTATAACAAATACACAGTGAAAACATAAGGCCTTCATTAGTGACAGGACCTCAGAAAAATCTCATATACTGTGTACAGCCATAGCAGTGACATTATTCATGGCTGGGTTGATGTAGTAACAGGGTCTCAAAGTTGGCCAAGTGCCTATCATGCATTAATAAAACTTAATGCTCTGTCAGGGATACATGTTCCAAGGAAAATACCAGCAGCTGACAGGAGTAATATTAAACAGAAACAAACTGAATGGCTACAGGCTAGAATTTCTGACAGGGAAAGATAGAAGAAGAAACTCTAATTATACAACAACCCCCCCCATTAATGTTCAAAAACATGCACACTGATTGGTCAGCGTGCACTTTGTAAATCAGTTATAGTAATGGAAAAAAGGTCCGGTTGCCCGGACTTTTTCCATTACTATAACTCTTTTTTTAAGCAATGGAGAACGCAAGATCTCCATTGCTTCATACTGTCTCACTATGTTAAACGAGTTTAACATAGCGAGACAGCTTTAAAAAAAGCAACAGAGATTCTCCGTTGCTTTTTTTAAAGCTGTCTCGCTATGTCAAACTCTTTTAACATAACGAGACAGTTTGCAAAAAGCAACGGAGATCTTGCTTTCTCCGTTGCTTTTTTCAAAACTGCCTCGCTATGTTAAATGGGTTTAACATAGCGAGACAGCTTTAAAAAAGCAACGGAGATTCTCTGTTGCTTTTTTTAAAGCTGTCTCGTTATGTTAAACCCATTTAACATAGCAAAACAGTTTGTAAAAAGCAACGGAGATCTTGCTTTCTCCATTGCTTTTGCCCACAGCTCTGATGTACTGAGTAGGCATACGCATGCACAGTAGATCAGAACTGCTGCAGAATACCAGACAGCTGCGGAAGGGCAGCAAGGAGGCATTATACAATGCCATTATTTAAGAAAAGTAATTATTTTTTTTCTTAAATAATGTCATTAATAATAATAACCACTTCTGGGTGTGGGTAATGCTGGATTTACCCATGGTTGGCTTTGTTTGGCCACTCAAGCTTCGCCCTTGTGACCAAACAACACCAACCGTGGGTAAATCCAGCATTACCCACACCCAGGCGTGGGTTATTGCTATAATATTGTACACTTAATTTACTGGTAGGAAGGTATAGATTTCTTAGACTTCATTTTGCATTTCTCAGCATAAGCAGTATTCAAAAAAGCTGTACTTTCTAAGATGAATAATGTACTGCAGATATAACTGATACTCTGTTAGTGTGGGACTAGACACATGACAAAAGATAAAAGCAGCTGTTGAATACGTTAGAGTAGCATCATTTCAAGCTAAATAACAACAAATGTAAAATAAGAGCAATAGGTCTAAAATACATGGGTCATATTCTAAGCTATGGTTTCATACTAACAAGGAAACAGCTGGTACAATGTCTAGTCCTACAGAGCTATTTTAACTTAGTCCTGAAATGGGCTTTTAGGACTGATGCTGATGAAATTGTAGGAATAGCACTTACTAGGTGGTGTGAGGTGGAAAACATGGGAGAAGAAGGGAAAACTTTGAGATAAACCTGTCCTTTAATATATCTGTGAGTTCCTAGGCATCTCAGTGGGTGTTGCCATTGTATATAATAAGTACACTGCAGTCCTGAGTACTGCCATCTAAGATTTCTAATGTAGTAAAGACTGCTTTGTGGTCTTCCTTGGATTGTATAGCAATATTTAATTTGTATTTTGCCATGTGGGTTTCGATCCTTCATCTTAGCTCTTTATGTACACTTCTGAGCTCACTTTTAATGTGGAGGAATTATGTTTATTTTTTACAAAGGAGCATATTAACAATTCTAAGTAAGTGACTGTGGCCACCATAAGATGCCTAACCACATACACCTTTAAGAAGAGATGCTTAAAATTTCTCAGCACACCGCTAAAGTATTTAAAAGTACTCATCTTCAAGGATCAAATTTGTTTTTCATGTTGTAGGGCTTATTGATACTGGCATTCCACCACAGGATCTTGTTCTTACACTTGACATTGTATTTATTGCAGATGAGGGCAAATACCTTGATGCAGGAATACAGATGTGAATATAAGTCATTCATACGAGTGGATGTTTTTATGGTGTCCTCTTGTGATGCAAAGCATTTAAAATTCCTTAGGTCATTAACTAGTTGTAGGAAGCTGGCCTGAGAGAAGTCTTTGCAGACAATAGGATTTCAGTATGTCTGGGGATGGATTCTTATGGAGAATACCATGGTAGGGAAGTCTGGTATAACAAGTAATGGGAAAACAGGTGTGGAGTTTATCTGAGCTATATTTGGACAAATTCAATTGAATAGATTTGAGACTCGGGTAGGGACAGTTGCTCTCTGTTCAGAAAAGTTTGCATTAAAACATTCTGCATCTTTTTTTGCTTGTAGTATATGTCTGTTGATTTATGAAAGGGTAATTTAAAATTTGCCAGATTTATTGTGTTAAGATTTAATATTTATGGATTGTAGTCTGATAAAGTAGATATTAGCAGCTATAGAGTTCATGGAGTGGGTTATATGCTTAGCAAGTATGTGGTGGACTTCTATATATCAGGATAGACAGGAGTTCTAGGCCAGTGTTCTGTTTAATTAAATATGACGTGATAGGGTTGTAAGTAAATAAAGATATTTGCCCACTTATAACATTTCAACCCTCAGAGAAGAGTCTAAATAAGCTGCAGACATTCAATCCAGGAACAAAGAGGAGCACGATCACTGGATTGAAACTATGTCACTGTGGCTATAAGAATGTGATGCCTCCAAAGATAAGGAGAACTTCTAGGGCAGGTCTACTTTTTGTTTAGGCATCTAGCATTGCTTAATACCATGTTGTCACTTGATCAGAATTTGTTAGGTTGGTTTGGTTCTGACTAAAAAAGTCACTATGGTTACAGAGAATGCCTTAGAAAATATGCTGAACTCCTGAAGGAAAATGTACAAGCCATTCCTAGTGAAACAAGTAGGAGTGTCTATAGTCTACCTCCAAGCTGACACCTATTATACATTAATTATTCAGCCAGTTGTTGAAGTCAACTTTGAGTTCTGGAATTATGAAAAAAATATGGAAATGCATTTGCTTTGCTGCTTTCAGTTTAAAGTTTTGTTTTTTTAAAGTGCTGCAAGTTCCTCTGTACCCTCAAATGTGGGGGGAAGCCCCATATCCCTTGAAGTTTTATACAGCAACTCCAAGGCTGCCATACCAAAGAGAAAAGGAAATAAACAGGTAAATAGCAATTTCAGACTTTGTATATGTAACTGTTTATATATGGTTCAGTACAGGATGACTCACTTTGCCCTGGCTGTTCATAGCAACTCCTCTTTCTGCTGGAATTACAGGAAATGCACAGTCATTGGCCTGGGAGGGGATCATGGTGGTTGAAGGTAAGCTAGAGATCTGCAGGCACATTCCAGCAACAACTCGGAGGTAGAATACAATGCCAAGGTAATGTGAATCCATACCTGCAAGAATCTAATCATGTCCTTCTGTTCTGATCCCTCTTGCATCATTCATCTCCCTCTGCTCTCATGATCACCCAGTTTATCCTGGAAAAACTGAGTAAAGTATACAAGAAAGTTTACCTGGTGTCCCTCTTCATGCACGTGAGGGTTCATATCCTGAGTCATTTGCTCCAGCCAGCTGTGGGTTTCTGATTATGACTCATGTAATGGTATATTTTGTTTCTTGTACCTGCAATTGGACATTATTTTGACAGAATTCCACTAAAATTGTGACCTGATTGACTGAACCTTTTAACTGAGTTACCTCTGAATGCTCTAGCAGATGTAGTAATGGTTTAGATCTGCTCAGTTTGGGTGCATGGGTTCAATCTATGGGAGCTGCCATGTGCTGAGGGCTGGCTCCATCTTGGAGTGTGACCAGAGTTGTTACATTTAGTTTTGGTGTCTTTTTGGAAGACATGTCCCACTTAAAAGATGTAGCAGGGGCTGTTTAAAAGAAATGACTGCAAATCTGGATGATTTTACATTTGTTTGCCCTTGAGCTTCACATTAAGAGGCTGACATCATTGCTGTTGGAACCAGAAGTCGGATACATGCATTATTATACACATAAACTAAATCGATACAAAGGTTCACTTCCACTTCCTATGTAGGATTTACTATATAACGATCTTCTATTGTGAAAAATAAGAAATTGCTCCTCTTTTGACTCTCTCTTTGCTGTGATTTTTTTAAAGCTTATAGGGTGAGAGGTATGTGGCCCTTCCATATGGATTTTCTAATTACTATTATTGTCCCCTGCAAAAACATAAGTAGACCTTAATGTATAGTACTATATTGTTGCAGTTCAGTAAGATATTAGTTCAGAGTGTTTATTTCAAAGTAATGTAATCATATAATATAGGCAATGCTTTTTTGTTCTAGTATGCATTGCAAATACCATGTATCCAAAATGAGAACTGGCAATTGTTTTCTTCTTATGAAAGTCATCCATACCATAATGAAACCACCAGCCAAAGATGTAATTCTTCATGTTTATGTCAAGAAATTCAATATGCCCACTTGAAGTGGAATAATAATATAGCATCTTTCCACTATATCATGGGGTGACTAATACTAATCTGAAAGCACACTGGTATTTTGCCTCATTCCCTGCATTTTATTTCTTTCACTTAAGCAGAAAACAGAATATCTGTCTTTCATTCTCAAGTTTTTACAAAACAGGAAACACTGTAATATACAGAATTAAGAAATTTTACTTTATTACCTAAATAACTTTGATTACTTCCACTGTATACAAAACAGAATTCTTGAGTAATGGACCATGTTCGCTGTCACACTGTGTCCTTACATACAGATGATAAACAAATTGGCTCCCTGAGGAATACTATGCAATTCTAAGTAAGTCCATAGCTAAAGAATATTACAAAAATGATGCTTCATTTACTTGCTGCTTTTACCAGCAGAGCAACTGATTAAAATTTGCAAAGCACTCTCCAGGAAAGTAATCAGCTTCAGGAAAGTAAATTTCAACATACTACACTGAACTCATAATGGTCCAGTATAATATTAAACATTAACCCCCTCCAAGACACACTTTCTTCCTGTCATTCTTTGTTGATTTATATTAGCATCCAGAAAGAAAACATTGTCAGTGCCTAATTAAAATGACACATAATACTTTCTTAGTAAAATGGTGCTGTAGAACTGCTTGCCATATCCCAGTGTATGCAGTAGCCACGCTGCTTAGTGAAAGCTTTAAATCGCATTTGATTGATTTACTGCATAGCATATAATTACTGGTAGAGTATTCATGGCTGGTATTTCAGCTTAGCTGCTGATGCTAGCAGGAAACATGTGACTTGTACAACTTCAACAACTGTCCTCAGAAAAATGGAAAATGATGTCCCCTTGCAAATACAATCACTGATGAAGTTAATATTACACAAAACCATGATGCCTTCTTTAAAAAAAGAATAAAGTTTTACTGGTTGATGAATGGGCTACTGCCCATTCCAACACTGTACCTATAAAACAAATAGTGTTTACTCATGCTCCTTTGCCTGGGATTAAACAGATATTTCAGAAATGACTTGTACAAAAGCCAAAAAATATTTTATAAATCAAAAATTCCAAATAGTTCATCAGTTTCAATTTTCTGACTGTACATTTTATAAAGAAGAAATAATTATATGAACCACTGTGCTATGATATACATAATTTTTCTTGGTAGACTATTCAGGAGTAGCAGCAGTTGCACATATCAGTCCTCTTTTATTTGTTTTGTCTCAGCTTATTTTACTAATTATGTGTAGGTAACTATGTGAAGGTACCACTGTTTACAATATTCCTCACAATTGGGCCACCTGTGCCATGATGATTGGCATCACTAGATTATAACAAATACTTTGTTTCCTTTTTGATCACACCGAAAGTTTCTTTTCTGTGATTATCATCCAAATAAATGTAGTGCAAATACTGTCAAAATCAATGTACACATTTGCAAGTAATCCACTTTCTTAAAAGTCTTCTGAAAGTTTTAATGTTGTCATTGTTAATAATCTGGTAGGCACACAGATGCATGAGCAATAACTCATACCTTGGTATTGCACAAAGGTCTTGACTGCTGCATGAACTGATCTTTTTTTTATTTATTCATTGATTTACCATTAATCATGGATCATTTTCAGCCATGACCCTGGTCACAAAGGCAAGGGTAAAAGCAATATATATGCACACCACAAAAAAGCCAATAAACTAACATGTTTTGGGGAGATGAGAAAGAAATGGAAATATCCAGAGATAAATAATGCAGAAAAAGCAAAAACACACAAACTTCCCTCAGACACAGACTGCAGATCAGAACCGGACCCTTGAATGTGGAGCTGTGAGGTAGAAATCTTAACCATGAACCACCATGCTGACTGACTTCACTTACACTGAATAGAAATTTTGAAACAGTCCTAGAGTCCACTATGCCTGTCTTTGTGTTACACAGAGTGATAAAGTCATGACTGGGTACATCTCTCAACTTTTTAGTGTAAGAAATCTAGACAAAACCTGAAATAATGGGGGCACAAAAGCCCAAAAATAAGGACAGACTTTAAATGTTGCTTTTATAAACTTAGAAAGTTGCTAGAATAACAGAATATGTATTAGCATGGATTTTCTGAAGGATGCAATGACTTCAATCCTCAATGATTTGGTAGAAAACCACAAATTTTATGAGGAACAGACAAAATATGAAGCGAAAATCTGGACTTTCTGTTTAAATCTGGATAATTAAGAGGTATTAGACTGGTGCCCAAATACCTTATGTTTAAATAGTTGTTAAGGAAATGTAAGTGTTGGGCAGAGAAGGCTAGAAATGAGTGGAATTTGTCAGATCACCCATCCTATGTGGAGGGACCTGTTGGTGCCCCTGATCGGGCCAACCCACTCCCATACAAATGGATGCTCATAGGTTCATAGGTAGGTTCATAGGCAGGTACTAGGATATTAGCCCTAGGGCCTATATAAGCCTAGCCAGAAAGGTACCCTGGCTTTCGCCACCCAAGATAATTATTTTCCTGTGCCCCTGTCGAGCAGAGCCACAGTGGTGATACACGGGGTGAAGTTTCTATTTCACATCCAGTCATCAAGATTTTTCTTGAAGAGTGCTAATGAGGAGCTTTGTTTAATATAGATAGGTAATTTGTTCCAGAGTATGGGAGGTCTCTGGGACAGGAATCTATACCTCCAGCATGTTCTGTTTATTGTGGTGACAAGGTTTTGGTCCCTAGAGCATGTAGCTCAGAGGGATTGGGATTTCTTTAAGTGAAGCAAGTCCAACAGCTCTAGGTTTGACATAGCTTTGTATGTTAGGCAGAGATCACCTCTGAGCAGGAGATATGCGAAGGAGTAAAGCTGGAGTTCTTTGAGATGGTCTGCATAGGGCATCTCTTTGAGGCCGGTAATCCTCTTTGTGAGGTATTTCTGCGGCCTTTCCAGTTGTTGTAGATGTCTTGTGAGGTACATACCAAAAGGGGCATTGTACTCTATAATGGGTCTAATGAGTGACGAGTAGAGGGGAACAATGACCTCTTTTTTTCTGGATGAGAAACCTTTTGTGATGAGGTATGCCACACAGAAGGACTTCCTGACTTCTGTGGCAATGTGATTATCAAAGGAAAAACTACTGTCCACCTGTGTCCCAAGGTCTCTTATCACACTTTCAGTGTTAAGTAGACTACCACCTATGTGGCAGCTCATGGGTACAGAGTTTTTATGAAATGGGATGACAATCCACGTTTTGGCATTGAGCTTAAGGCCATGGCTTTGACACCAAGCATTGGTCTCAGTGAGGCCCTTTTGTAGGATGTCCATATCGTTAGGAGTTTCTGTTATGGCTCCTACTTTGCAGTCATTGGCGACCTTCATTAGCCAAAGACCTGCTGTGTTAGCCTGCACTTCAGAAGAGTAGATACCAAACAGGAGAGGACCCAAGACTGAACACTGTGTTGCTCCACTTGTCACTGGTCTGAAGTCAGATTTGGAGTCTGCTACTTTCACAGTGTGGGTTCTGTCAGTGAGCCAGTTGGCAACCCATCTTGTGACAAAGGGATTTATACCTAGTTTAGTGAGTTTATCTATAATTTCAAAGTGGGGGATGGTGTCAAAAGCCTTGGCGAGATCTAGATAGGTTGTGTGAACCACCTTACCCTTGTTTACAGCTTTGGTGACTGCTTCAAATAAGTCTATCAGGTTTAGGAGACATGATCTGACTTTTACAAACCTGAACTGGGTGGGGTCCAGAGTTTGGAGATTACCAATATCTTTGTTTATAAGTTCCATGATGATACATTCCATGGCCTTGCAGACCAGGCTTGTTAGGCTAATGGGGCTGTAGTTCCCGGGGTCTGTAGTGGCTCCCCCTTTGTGGAGTGAGATAACCGCCACTGTGTGCCATTCAGTGGCACAAAGCCTGAGGTGAGGCTATGACTGAACATGTTGCTTAGTTGGATTGCCAGTTCATTTTGTAGTTCATGTAGAATGCAGCCTGTGATGTTGTCAGGTCCCATGGATGCTGTGTTCTTGGTTTTGGAAAGTGTGGTTTTTACCTGTTCAGCCGTGATTACAGGAACTTTGCATTCTTCCGGTATAGAGATGGGCCCTTTAGGGGGTGAGAGGGGGGTAAAGTTAGCACTGAACCTATCTGCCAGGATGTTGGCAATATCAATTGGTCCTGTATATTTAGTGCCATTGTGCTGTAACTCAGAACAGATCTGAGTGTTGCCATTGAGAATCTTGACATAGCTATAGAATGCATTGTAGTTGTCTTTAGAATCAGTGGCAATTTTGTTTTCATAACTAGCTTTGGAGGATTTTATGAGGGATCTCAGCTTCTTACTGAGGCTGACCAGGGAGTTCCTCCAATCATGGGATTTTACTCTTTTTTGTAACGGTTTCTTTCTTCTGTTGTAGAGTTTGTTTATGACAGGGGACCGCCAGACTGTCTTCCTTTTTTTGGAGGATAGCATCTTGGTTCTGTTAGGGATAGCATGATCCATGCACTTGTGTAAGTGCTTGTATAGTGCATTTCTGTAGGATTCAGCAGTTGTACCTCTATTGTCCATCTGCATAGGTACCATGAAGTTTGCTGCTTCTGTCTTAAGAAGCGTGAATTTGGCTTTGGAGAAATTTTTTAAGGTGGTTTCCCTAATGGGGGGTGGGGGCGGGATGTGGATGTCTAGGTTGATTAGCTTGTGGTTGGATCTGACCAACGAGGAACTGACCTCTGGTGTGAAACACCGGTCACCCAGCTTGGTAATGACCAGGTCTAGGATATTGCTGCCCCTGGTGGTGGTGTGGATAAGTTGATCCAAGGTGTTGGAATTTATGAATTCCAGAAAACATTGAGCAAAAGAGTTGGTACATGAGTAGTTCTCCCAGTTAATGGTGGGGTAGTTGAAATCACCCATTATTAGAGTGTTGGGTTGTACCCTAATATTTTCTAGTGTATCAAGAAATGAGGAGTGGGAATCCTGGGGCATGGTGGGGGATCTATAGCAAGTTACAATTTGGATTGCGGTCTTGCCCAGAGTTAGCTGCACTTGGATAATCTCGGATGCATTATGCTGAGCAGCCAGCTTAATGAATATGGACACGCCTCCACCTTTAGTGTTTCGTTCCAGGTTAGGTGGCCAAAAGGTGTGGTATGATTTATAGCCTGGTAATGCAGGGGTGGTCTCTACAGCCTTGATCCAGGTCTCTGTTACTGCACAGATGTCCATGTTCTCCATTTTTATGAGTGCCTCGAGTGAATGCATTTTGAGGTTTAGAATTCTAGCACTGAGTAGCATTACCCTCAGATTTTCCTTGCTTGTATCTGTTATGGTGGTGAATTTGTCATTTGAACCCTGCCTAGAAAAGGCACTATATTGGTGGCAAAAGCCTTAGCCAGTATCCGGAATCCCAAGGGGGACAGGTGCAGGTCATCTCTGGAAAAGCATCGTGGTCTGTCGATCATGTCATCCCAGGCAGACAGATACTGGATCCCCTTAGAATGACACCAGAAGCTTAGCCAATTGCTGAAGTCAATTATTTTGTCCTTGTACAGTGGTATCATTCTTGGTGATGGCAGTATGCTACTCTGGGCTAGGGTCATACCTGCCTGGGCTACAAGATCGGAGAGCTCCACCATGTCTGTTTTCATGTAGTCCAGGGAGGTACGTCTCGGGTCATTCACACCAACATGGACAATAACAGAGTCATATCTGTACTTGTTGTGGAGTGACCTGAGTGCGTGCATTATGTGGTGGATCCTGGCACCTGGCAGGCAGCTGACAGTAACCTTCTCCTTGTTCAGCCTTGTTTAACTTCATGTGATTCTAGTGGCAGCATGGTTGGGAAATATCTGTTTGTTGATCCCAAGACAATGATGACAGCCCATGTGAACATGTGCAGGGGGAGCATGGACATGTAGGGGGAGGGTGTAGGTCATCATTGCAGTGATGGTGGTTCACAGATCAGTCACCAGGAGTAGTGTTTGGGCTTAAAAGCAACCTCATTGCCAGGGTGTTGGCAAGAGCTCAGACATCAGCATGGCTGCCTTTATGGTGGCCCTTCCAGCCCACTCTTGCCCTATTGTGAAATACCTGGAATTGCAGAATGAATGTCTTGAGCTGATGGGGCAGGGTGTGATGGTCAGCAGGCATGGTGGGGAAAAGCACATAGAAAAAAATCATAGCCTCCAAAAAGACTTTAGAAACTACTATGGTACTGTGGCAGTACTTCCCATTGCAGCAAGATCTCACTGCTTCACCCCAATGACACAATTACAAGCACAAAAATCTGACTGTCACCCAGATGTTGATGCTGCTTTTACTGCAATAAAATGTATGATCCATGTATATGGTAATTAGTTATGCTTTGTTTTTGAAAAGTGGGACATGTTTTGCAAGTTAATGTTCTTGTGTCTCACATTGGAGACTAGGCTTTGAATAGTAATCTACATGTGAAAGGGTTACGTGGAGGAAGGTGTGAGGGATGCCTGGTGTTTTATCAGGTCCTGCATCTTTGAGATTTGACTATCCATCCAAGTTTCATTGAATCCAGTATTGTTAAATACTGCAACCTCTTCCAGTTTCAGCATTGTACAATTTTGGAAACCCATGATGAGAGACTTCCTAAATATCTGTGGTATGATCCTTGTTACTTATCACTAGATATAATATAAACATCTTGCATAAATGGATAAGGTTAATCTAAATACTAACCAAAGCAGGTACTTCCAACTAGAAAATGGGACATTTGGCAAGGCTTAAAATGGCTTGCAAGGACAGTTAACCTAGTACTAACCTATGAACCTAAAGACTGAATTTTTCTCATTGCCAGAAAAGATTAAGCAATGTCACAATTAGTTTACAATGCATCATGCAATACAGATGGGGCCTACCTCACTGTAAAAGTGCTTACAATCGAATGCTTTCAGGAAGTCAACTACTTGTTTTGAGACCTTTATTGTTTCTGAAGTTGTGTATTACATCTTTAACATATTCAATTAGTTATTATGAATCCTGGACTGAGTATCTTGAGTCTCAGTATTTTAGTACTGGCATTGAGTTTTGTGGAGTTGTGCTGTCTTTTAGTCACCTCCCCAGGCAGAGACCAGAAACACAATAGATGGTTGCAATAAGCTGTGAATAGAAGGAAAGCCACCAGTAGATATCTGCACTGATGGCACTGCACTAGAATGTACATATAGTCTTAAAATGATATCAGTGTTCAGCACTGGTGGGATGTTAGAGCAAAATAACACTATATCATCCATTTCAGGTCATAAGCTCTTCCCCTGGGATAGTGGCTAAAATGTATTTAAAAAATGGTATAAAACCTAAGAAGCCTCCACTTCTTTTATTAGATATTTTGTTGCTAAATGTATAGGTTCATAGGTAGGTACTAGGCTATTGGCCATAGGACCTATACAAGCCTAGCCGAAAAGGTATCCTGGCTTTCGCCATCCAAGAAAATTATTTTCCTGTGCCACTGTCGAGCAGAGCCACAGAAGTGATCCCCGGGGTGAATTTCCTATTTCCCATCCAATGATCAAGATTTTTCTTGAAGAGTGCTAATGCGGAGCTTTGTTTGATATAGATAGATAGTTTGTTCCAGAGTATGGGGAGTCTCTGGGACAGGAATCTATCCCTCCAGCATGTTCTGTTTATTGTGGTGACCAGGTTTAGGTCCCTAGAGCATGTAGCTCGGAGGGACTGGGATTTCTTTAAGTGGAGCATGTCCAACAGCTCTGGGTTTGACATAGCTTTGTATGTTAGGCAGAGATTGCCTCTGAGTTGGCGATATGCGATGGAGTAAAGCTGGAGTTTTTTGAGACCGTCTGTGTAGGGCATCTGTTTGAGGCCTACATCTTTAATGACAGTTGAAAGAGAAATTAGACCTCATTCCATTTAAGGCATTTTACTGAAAATGTAGATCTGAAATTTTTTTTTTTATTAAAGAAAGAAGTGAACTATGATCATCCAAGTATGATAAATGTTTTGTTTTGCTTATGCATTTATTTTATATTTTGTTACCAGGGCTGACCACTGATCAAGACTGACCAATTACAGGCTCAGCCTGGTTATTAACAAAGTAGCAATAGGTTCATAGGTGTTTACTAGGCTAACGACCACATGGACCTTTTTAAGCCTAGCCATGCATCCCAATGGCAAATAAAATACAAATATAATGTTCATCGTTAAACAGTACCATGGAATTTAAAACAGTCAGAAGCAGAAAAGAGAAATAGAAGTGTGCATACTGAAACACATATAAAAGTTAAGGCAGCAACCCGATATTTTAAATAATTTACAGACTGCATAAATATACATATTTATAATTAATGAAAACATTATGTAACAATGGGGTGGAATAAATGTAGCATTCTAAGTGATAAGGCATGGAAGATGTAACTTGGGAATGTTTTACTACATGAAAAGTGGGGTGAGTATATATATATATATATATATATATATATATATATATATATATATATATTAAGTGGGTGAAGTGAAGGGTAAAGCAGGTATGTTAGAGGGAGTCGGGCTGGGAAGGAATGGCGTGGGTGCAGTAAGAAGCAGCATAAGCAGAAAAGGGCACAGCATCTTGTGGGTATAAGATGGAGGAAATAAGTCGGTAGGATGTCTGTAAAGTAAAAGAGAATAGAGGGGGAGCTGTGAGGTAAGGAGGGGAAGTGAAGCAGTAATTAAAGAGGGAGGAGTCAGTTATATAAGAAGACAAAGAATTATAGGGGATAGCAAATAAGGGACTAGAGGGAGAGATGAAGAGATTTGGCACTTGGATGTAAAATGTTCAAGTAGATAATGCTTCTTAAATCAAAATACAAGGTGTTTCCTAAATTCCATTTACATATTTTTATTAGTATTCTTCTATCATTTAACAGATTAAAATCTATACTATGTCTTACAATGATACTGGCTTGCAACCCTGACATCTTATTTGCACCTTGTTAGTAGAAATGCATTTACTGAAGTTAGCTTCTCTTGCACTGCCACTGGGACTAATATTGGTGCCCTTTTGTGTTATAAAAAAAAATTGTTTTAAACGTTGTTCTAGTAAAGATTGCTTAATACATTTTTGCAAAAGGCAAAGTCAATTTTGCCCCTGTCTAATAAGTGGATAGGTGTGAGTCCAAGGGTGCATTTTCAACTTCCCATCCATTAGTACAGGTTATTTTAGAATAGACTCAGTGTATTTCCTACAGTACATATTCTGACAGTTGATTATTATTTTTCAAACCATATTTTGTACATTTATTTTGTTTGATGAGTGATGTATTGCAATATATTTGCACTATAATGAGCTCAGATAATTTGTATTTCTGTAAAACTTGTTTTGCTTGATGGTCTTTAAAATAACTCTTACCAGCTGAGCAACAGTCAACAAAATATAAATCAATAAAACATATTTTTCTGAAACCATCATTTAATAAAGTTCTACATAAAAGGTTTAAACTATGGATATTTTATAAATCATAAGTCATCTCTGAGCTTGTTTATAGTGTATATTAAAGATTTCAAACTGTGTTACAAGCGCATAGCAACTAAAACTAAGTTAACGAGTGAATGTTCAGAATCTTTGATATTCTTTTTCATTTCATTCAATAACTGATTACAAAAGTAAACGAAAGATGAATCCAGACATTACTCTCAGTGTGTGAATGCTGGTCAGCTGTGATGCTGGCCAACCAGTAGAAAGATGTGAAATGTATGACCATGTTCATCATTTGTACGTTAGTAGTGCGGGTTAATACTAGCCTATGGCTGTTATTGATGCTTTATTAAAACAATCTGAGATGGGAAGAGGGCCATGACGGGAGACAGCAGTGCCACATTTGCACATCAGCTGTTTTTCACAGTAGTTGAAAAAAGAAACTTTAACTTCCATTTGTCTTTAATGATAATACATTCATGTAGGTACTTCCATTTTGCTTTATAAGAGTGGTCAGTTCATTTGGCATCTGCTTTAAACACTTAGTCTAATGAGTAACAGTCTGTATCTGTAAAACCAAGACCATCCATAGTCCATGGCCTAATATGGTGTTTTACAGAAAGCTTATATTTATTTGAGTACCATAAACAATCTAAAATTATTACTTTTGTAATCTGATTAATAGCTAAGGAAATGGTATATAGTAATTTAACTCGTCTTTGTAAAAGATGTCCTTATGACAGAATGGTCAACATCTCTGGCTCATCTTACATCAATAATTTTATGAAAGCTTTTAAAATGTCCAATTTAAGCATTCAGAAAGTAAACGTTGGTTGTTTACAGTTGTTCTTACTGTTTATACTCCAGCTTTCTTGATCAGGGTTGATATAGGTAAAATGTTGATTTTAAAAAATGAATAGTTTTTTGGGCAGTGTACTTTAATGAACAGATTAGGAACACATGCTCATCTCTTGTTAGAATCTTTGAAATTTGTGTTCTAAAACTGAAAATTTCATGAAAGTTTTGTGGGCAGATGCATGCTTTGTACATAAATGATTAATCTTATTTTATATTCCAATACCTATTTGTATCCAGAAATATCAAGACACATTTCTAAGGAAATTATTAGCCATCACCAGGAAAATAATCACAAGGAACTGGAAAAACAACAAAGCTAGCTTGTTCCAGTCATTTATTCTACTAACCTGGGATAGGCTATAAACAAATGAATATGCTCTCAATGAAATCTGAGTCCATACCTTCATCTATAAATCCTGAATTAAACAGAAGCTGTTATTAGATAAATACAAGGATTTTCAAGAAAATAAATTGTTCTCCTTTCAATCTGGATGGATTGCAAATATTTTCAACATGTTAACTGTGTTTTAATTAACAACAGGAAATATGTTTTTGCTGTTTCTTGTAAATAATTTGTAGTTATATAAGTTCTAATGTTTATGATGTTATGGACTAGTTTTGAGAAAAATAATTAAAAATATTAAAACTAAGAAACATGGACAGCCTGCATTGTGGAGTAGAGGGATTAAGTCCTGGCTATGGCCAAGGTGGACAGTCTGCACTGGAGAACAGAGGGATTAAGTCCTGGCTATTTCCATGGTGGACAACCTGCACTGCAGAACATAGGGATTAAGTTCTGGCTATGCCCCAGGTGGACAACCTGCACTGCAGAACAGAGGGATTAAGTCCTGGCTTTGGCCAAGGTGGACAGCCTGCACTGGAGAACAGAAGGATTAAGTCCTGGCTATGGCCAACGTGGACAGCCTGCACTGCAGAACAGAGGAATCAAGTCCTGGCTATGGCCAAGGAGGATAACCTGCACTCCAAAACAGAGGGATTAAGACCTGGCTATGCCCCAGGTAGACAGCCTGCACTCTGAAGGAGATATATTAAGTCCTGACTATGGCCCAGGTGACCCAGGTTCAACTAGTGGTTCATACTTCTGAGGTGCTGGCAGGGATAGATGGGTGTACCTATCCTTGGCAGGGGGGCATACATCTTGGTGCACCCTGAGGAATGGCATGAACCATGAAGAGGGGGGGAATAGCTCTCAGAGGATTCCAGGATGGGCATAGGGGAGCGAGAGGGAAGAAAGTAGGTTATAACATAAAAAAGCAACCATGAAGAAATAATGCATTTTCAGAAAGAAAGGTAAAATTGCACTGCGTATTTCTTAAATGTTTTGACATTTTCAACTGTGCCCATTACAATAAGTTTACAAAGTTCTCCAGCTTGTTCTCCCTTTATTTTACAAGTTATATTCTTTCCATTGTGTATATCCTGTCACTGTAATTGTTCCTTTCACTCTTTTCTTGACTTCCTCATTTTCTTTTACTATATGCTTCCCAATATCTACTCAGCAGTCTCCATATACTCTGATACAAGGGACTGTTACAGGTGGTCAGGTGCCTGTAGCTTGCACCACACTTGCTCGAAAAATCAAGAGCTGAAAATGCCACTGGCCTAATCTCCCTTTTCTACATAGTCCTCCCAACATCTAACTCTATAAACTGTGTAGCCCTACTACAGCCCTAACTCTAACCCTAAAATTCCTACCCAGTTCCTAATCTGAGACTTCAGTTCCTTACCCTAAAATTCCACTGCTTCTCCCTAACCTTAAAGTCCCTGATTACTCTCTAAATATAAAACTCCTGGCCCCCTCACTAAACCTAATTTTTTTTTCAATAATAATTCTTTATTGTTTTTCTCCTTATTCATACAGAATATTTGACAGAGAAATACACAAGTGGTTTCCAAATAAAGTTTCTAACAACATTCTGACAACATATATACACTATTTACATGAATGCTTCCATACTTTCCATAATTGTACAAATAAAGCTTATTTCTCCAGGAATAGTATCTTATAATAATGTGGTTCCAAGTAGAATTATAATTTATAATATGTGTAACAAAGGAGTATTTCAGATTCCATGTTTTAAACCAGTATAATATCGAAGATTTGTTCCCATAGTTTCAAATTATAGGGATTTTTGTTTTGATTATTAATTACGTATTTGTGGGCTAAAATGTGTTTTATGGCTAAGGTCCTAAAATTCTCCCATGAGGTTTGAGATGGAGTCAGCCAGTTAGTAGCTATGTAAAGCTTCATTAGTAGAAAAATATTTATGAGTATAATCATTTGGGATCTAGATAAGCTGTTTGGAGGGATATGCAATATCATAAATTCCCAAGAAAGTGTTGAATTTTGGTATCCCATCTTTTGTAGTTGTAGTTTTAAGGAATTCCAAAGTTTATATATGCATTTACAGCTCTGGAACATATGTAAGAGGTCAGCCATTTCATCTTTACAATATGAGCACTTAGGAGAATTTTTTGGGTTAAATTTATGCAAGCTAAGATGTGTATAGTAGGCATTATTATATATCATGAGTTGGGTAAATGTTAACTTTTTTAAGGGAGATGGAATTTGCCATTCAACTGATTGTTTTTAGTATTTTACTTTATTCAACTGATGGTAATTTTCCTTTCCAATATTTGGATAAGAGAAGGTGGTCTTGATATTTGATGTCTTTTATCAATTTATATGTGCATGTTATAAATTTGGTACTTTGTAAGAGGGCTTGCCAAATTGAGATACATTTCGTTAAATCCTCTTTACTAATTATTAAATTTTTAAAGTAACTTGTGGACAATTCTTTGATCTGTCTCAAGATCAATAAATATGATTTGGGAAGACCCATTTCCTGTCTAAGTTCATGAGCAGAGTAATTCAAGTATGGGTATATATCTTGTAGAGTTAAGTTAATTATGAGCGGGAAGCTTTTCAGATCTATTAGCTGATTATTAATTTTTAGGTTAGGATTTCTATGGAAAGGTTGTAGGATCATCATGTATTGAAAGAGATTTAATGATCTAAAGAGATTTGGGGATAGTGTTATGTAGTTTTTGATGTAATTCATTAGATCATATGTTTTAATATTGTCTCTGTTTAAAAAGGGTAATGATTTAGGATTTATATTAAGGTTCTCAGTATGTTTATAGCTTAGTCTTACCCAGTTTGGAGACCAATTATTGCTTTGTGTATCATAATTTGCAATTCTTAAAATTTTATTGGCATTTATGATTAAATAATAGTTTTCGATGTTGGGTAAGTCTAAACCACCTCTATTTTTCATGATCATCAGATTATCATATGATATTCTAGTTTTCTTTGGTTCCCATATAAATTTAGCAAATTTGGTGTGGATTTGTTTAAAAAACTTCTTGGGTATTATCAACTGTGTAGACCTAAAGATGTATAATATTCTGGGCAAGACATTCATTTTAATAATAGAGACCTTTGCTAGTGGTGGTAGTTTCAGATTTTTCCATCTCTTTAGATCAGATATAATGTGATCCCAAATTTGTTTAACATTATTAAGATAAAAGTCCTTGTTATCTGTAGAAAAAGTAATACCTAAATATTTAATCTTTTCTTCAGATTTTACTTGACCTATCAATGGTAGAAGTGAGAAGGGTTTCGGAGTTTTTAACGGAAATATATTGTTTTTTTTTTAAGGTTTATTTTATAGTTTGATATTAATGCAAAATCATCAATAGCAGATAGTATTTTTTTGATATCTGAAACCGATGTTGCACAATATATATTAAGGTCATCAGCAAAAGCTGCCAGTGAGATCTTAGTACCATAAATTACTGGGGCATTATGGTACACATTTTGTTTAATGTGTAAAAATAAAGGTTCTAAATATAGGTTAAATAATAGGGGGGATAAAGGACATCCTTGTCGGGTACCATTTCTGATTTGGATTCTTTTAGAACACATTTTATTTATATATAAAGTTGTATAAGGGTTATTATATAGTATTTGTAAAGTTAGGATGAATTATTGGGGTATATTAAAGTAGGGTAAAATTTTAAATAGAAATTTTATGTTGACTCTATCAAAAGCCTTTTGTGCATCTATAATGAATGCGTACATATTTAAATTCTTTTGATTAGCATAAGAGATTAATGTGTGAAGTGTTAAAGTATTATCACTGGCCTGCCTAGATGTTAAAAAAAACAGCTTGCTCATTAGAAATGATTAAGTTCATTATTTTCTTCAGTCTATTAGCTAAAATAGATGTCAGAATTTTAAACCTAAATTTTTCAATAGATCCTAAGCCCTTATACTTCATAAACCTAAAAATCCCTAACCAGTGCTTAAACCTAAAACACCCTTTCCACTACCTAACTGTAAAACTCCCTAGTTGCTCCTTAAGCCTAAACTACCTTCCCACTCCCTAACCCTAAAATCTCCTTCCCACACCTTTCCCATAGCTGCTGCACTCACCTTCCTTGTACTCGAAGAATGTGTTCGGGTAAGATGCAACAGCTGCTTGCCCAAACTCATATTTGAGTATAAGTGCAAGTGTCTAGAATCCTAACATGTTATGATGAAATGCATGTCTGTTCTTTACTAGAAGACGTTTTGAAGATGCAAATGAAGTGAATAACATTTGCAGAGGCTTAGCAATTTTTTAACACAATTTGAAAAGTATCATTCAATTCGTTTGTTAATTTTTAAAGACTTAGTTTTTAAGGTTTGTGAATGTTATATACTTTGGTGAACTGTGTTTTAATTCCATTTTCACGGTCTGAGAGATAATTCAGCAGAAAAGGGCTGTGAAGGAGCTTTGATGTATATAACATCTGCCCTGTTTTTACAGCTGAGTGACTTTGGACTTAGGTTAAGTGGGAGTAGGGACATAGCCTATCATATGAGGGGCACAGGGGGATTGTCCCCTGAAAAATATTGTCATCTTTTTTTTTAATTGTTTCTGATGAAACAATGAAACCACATGATTCCATTTGACTGTGCAATACCAAGCATGGGATTTGTTGGTAAGGGTTCATTTTGCTGGTCTTTGATGCTATGACATGAATCCTAATCAACTCTCTGCACGCATGCCTTTCTTTCAAATTAATAATAATTTTTGCCCACACACTCTACTTTTCTCATAATTTTTCCTCCATCCCAGCCATTTATTCACCCCAAAACCCTCAGATATACAGCATTACAGAGCTGTTTATCTGGATCCTAATCACATGTTAAGAAAATGTATGCAGATAAGAAAAGAGAAATAGGTAGCATTGTTTTTGTTTTTGCAGGCATTTTTCGCTTACATAGATACAAGTCAAATCTCCATGGGATTCAGCTCTTCCAGGATTTATGAAACCAGAATCTTCAAAGTCTTTTAAACATCATAAGGGATATATAGGTTCATAGGTTCATATGTGTTTACTAGGATAACAACCATGAGGGTCTTTTTAAACCTAGCCATGCATCCCAAATTTCTGACAAGTACTGGTACCCCTGATATGTGTAAGCAGGGTCTTGGGAGATGAAACATTTACAAGCAGAAACCTAGGAGATGATCCATTTACAGACTGCCTTTATCCATTAGAGACATAGATGACAAACCAGGGATGAATTTCCTGTCCCAAGCCAATTGTCGAAGTTACACTTGAATTGTGAACAATTGCTGGATATGCCTAGTTAGGTACATATTAAAGGGGACATTGTACTCAATGATTACTGTATATGTGCATCCCCGAGTCCCTAACTACTGGGTCAACTATTAGGGGTCTGTTGTCAATATGATAGTTACCAGGGGTGGATGAATTCCTGAAGGATACTGTTATTCATTTCTTGGCATTTGATTTTAGTCCATGGCTCTGACCCCAGCTTTTTGCTCATATCAGCCCTTCCTGGCAACCATTTGTATAGGTGGGGGATTCTATGACTCCTACTAATTTGTAATCATCTTCAAATTTAGTCAGCCAGAGGCCATTGACATTGGTTTTGACTTCAGAGAAGTAAATGACAAAAATGAGCGGCCACAGGACTGATCCCTAAGAGACTCCACTTGTGATTGGCCTCTTTGTAGAGGTGAACTCCCCAGTTCTAAATTCCTGGTCCTGTGAGCCAGCTGTCTATCCAGCCGGTGACATAAACATTTATCCCTAACCTTTTGAGTTTGTCAACAATACCTGAGAGGGGTATTGTGTCAAATGCCTAGGCCAGGTCAAAGTAAGTAGTGTGAACCATTTTGTCCTTATCCATTGCTTTGGTGACCTTCTCAAAGAAGTCCACCGGGTTGAGTAGGCATGACTTGCCCTTGATGACACCAAACTGGGTTGAGTCCAGTATTGGCTGTCACCGTGATTCAAACCCTTAATCATTTGTGTTCTTTATCTAAACTAACTGTACTTACACTGTTGTATGAACCCCCCACAGCGATTCTTAACAGGAATTACTTTTTGAGAACAGCATTATTACATTTCCCATAGTTAAACCATCCATACATTTTCTAAATGACTTAGCATTACTGAAAAATTCTTGTAAGACTGAACATCAAAAAGAATCCACATCTTAGAAACAGCAAGTCATCAGGTCTAGACCATACAACCCTACATCTGTATCATGTAAAAATCATGCATATTGTGCCTGACCTAGGTTGTACATATACAACATATAACTGAAGAAATACAACAAGCATATTGTAGGCAGTACCCTGCCTTGTGAGGACGTTAGTATGACTAAAACAGACTATAATAACAGACAACATGACTTTTATATTTAGCAGCAAAGGTATAGTTCCAACAAGGTTCCCAGGAAATAATGCCACCTGACGGTTTACTTGGTACAGCCTGGAGAACTAAGGAGACAAGTGAGGCTAGGCTGAATTTGTAGCCTTCTATTAGGATTTACTTGATGTAATTGCTCTTGTTACACAAATGCAAACAAAAATGTAAACCTGCATTAGGTATTAGTAGTCCTGACCAATTTTATTTTAGCAGTGTGCAATTTGTTATGAATCTGTAATTATCACTGTTAACCAACTGTACATACTCAGACAGTAAATTATGAGTTCATGGACTGCAATAGAAGTTTTGTGGGCAAGCAACATTCAAGAAGTTCCATTGCTGCTATCATATCTATTTATTTTCTACTGGAGTTTACCCCAGAGGCCAATGAGTGTAAGGCATTTACATCTATTCAGGACAGAGCACCAGTGCATTGCAAACTGTGCAGTCTGACGCACTCACACATTACACACTCATACATATGTTAAGGTTATTTTTTAGATGGTAGCTGAGGCAGTTAACTTTAATTTTTTAGCTACAGGGAGTATATTCCTTAAGCACAGTAGACAGCATGTAATGTACCCATCCTATATTTTCTTATTATTGTTTACTCTGACCACATTTTAATCCAACTTAGTGTTTGCTCCTCAAGTTGCTTTCTTTTTTGAATTTATACACTAAATAAGACATATGTCACTAATATAGCAACACATTTTATAAACAGAATTTAAATTCCTTTAGAACCTAGATAACTGCTAACACAAATTAAATGTTGTGAGTGGAGTGCTTATGATAGCAGACTATTGAACAAAGTTGCCAGTTTTAAAGTGGTCATCTTACATGGAGCACATTTAGTTTTACACTGCCACTGAACATAGTTACAGGGCATCTCTCCCTTTCAACAGATTATAGGGTATCATGCTTATTAATTTTATAGACTCTGCCGGAAGGGTGGACAAGTATCTATATTTATAAACTATAATCTCACATGCAGGCTGGTACCTTTACAAATGGAAATGCAATTTGCCATTATTACAGTTACAATTAACAAAGAAAAAAATAGCTTTAATAGCTACTTCCCACACCTTCCATGTCTACCAAACAACATAGTGAGTTTCTAAGCAAACTGCAAAGCATATGTAAAGTAATTGAAAATGATTGTTACTAGGTTTATATAATCCATAAACTGATTGGTTAAGATATACTTTGAATAATACAAACGATAAAGTTCAGGACATTCCATTAATAAATATGTAACACATTGCAAGAAACCCCATAATGTATAATAATATTATATACACCGATATGAGGTCTTCCAAATCCCACCACCCCGAGACATTATCACTGCCTTATGACGGCCAAAGTAAGACCATGATTCTATCACATTTGATCTCAGACTAAAAAAGTTGTCTAAGCAGTCAAAATTCTGGGATTTTTTTCCTATGACAGGAAAGATTAAACTAATTATGGACTAAGCCAATACAACTAGTATCTGTTATATAGCATGGTTATAAACAACAGCTGAGGCAATGGATGAAATGTACCATTTAACAAATTAATGCTGACCTAGTCAAAAACAGTACCAATAAGAACAAATATTCAGTAAAATTTCAATTATGAATTACTTCTGTGGAGAAATAAAGCCAAAAGACTTATGAAAGAAAACGCAGAGGCTAGACAGTCTCTGCAAGAAAACGATCTGTCAAGAAATACTGAAACTAGATTAAACAAAACAGGAAAGCTCAAAATATGGTTACCAAGACATAAAACATAAATTAGGAAATGCAGCTAAAAAAGCAAAGACAATAATAAATATTTCATCAAATAAACCAGCAAATGAAAGGTATTATACCATGACCCCCCATTTATATTCCAAAACGTGCACACTGATTAGCCAGTATGCACGTTGTAAATCGACTTATACTAATGGAAAAAAGTCCGGTCGCCCGGACTTTTTCCATTAGTATAAGTCTCTTTTAAAACACTATCTCGCTATGTTAAAAGAGTTTAACATAGCGACACAGGTTTAGAAAAAGCAATGGAGATCTCAGTTGCTTTTTTTAAAGCTGTCTCGCTATGTTAAACTCCGTTAACATAGCGACACAGTGTGTAAAAAGCAATGGAGATCTTGCTTTCTCCGTAGCTTTTTTTTAAACTTGTCTCGCTATGTTAAATGGGTTTAACATAGCGAGACAGCTTTAAAATAAGCAACGGAGATCTCCGTTGCTTATTTTAAAGCTGTCTTGCTATGTTAAACCCATTTAACATAGTGAGACAGGTTTAAAAAAAAAAGCAACAGAGAAAGCATGATCTCTGTTGCTTTTTACTGTTTCGCTATGTTAAATGGGTTTAACATAGCAAGACAGCTTTAAAATAAGCAACGGACATCTCCGTTGCTTATTTTAAAGCTGTCTCGCTATGTTAAACCCATTTAACATAGCAAAACAGTAAAAAGCAACAGCGATCTTGCTTTCTCTGTTGCTTTTGGCCACAGCTCTGATGTACTGCGTAGGCATGCGCAGTACATCAGAACTGCCGATACCAGACAGCTGCGGAAGGGCAGCAAAGAGGCATTATACAATGCCATTATTTAAGAAAAGTAATTATTTATTTTCTTAAATAATGTCATAGTATAATAGCAATAACCCATGCCTGGGTGTGGGTAATGCGGGATTTACCCACGGTTGTCTCTGTTTGGTCCCTCGGGCTTCGCCCTCCGGACCAAACCACGCCAACCGTGGGTAAATCCCGCATTACCCACACCCAGGTGTGGGTTATTGCTATAATAGTCACCAATGAGAAATATTGAAAAAAGTTTATATAAACAGTTTCTAAACTTAAAAGTATATCCAAATACAAACACTCATAGATTTAAGAACAACATTGGCATGCTAAGAAGAGATAGGGAAACAGTTATAATTCAGGGATTATACAGCACATATTAGTAAACATGTTTTAGAGACCACCTTGGATAGAATCAAAATCATTTTGTCAAGAAGGCCCTTATAACAGGATTTTTAAATAAAAAATAACTTTATCAGAGTTCATATAATATTTTCTAAGCAATAAAAGATGATTGGTACATACCAGAAAGGTGGTAATCATCAGCCATGGATCTTTTTCACAATAAGGGAGTTAACTTCAAATACATTCAGTTTCCATCTCATCATTTTAATATGCTTACTCTGTAAAGAAATAAAGCACATGATCATTGATGTTTTCTAGAATGAAACTGGAATTCTCATGAATCTAGATTAAGTTCAGCAAGGATATGTTTAGACAATTTCCTGCTTTAGCAACCTGTTCAAACTATTGACAAGTAACAGCTGTTGAAAATGAATATCTGCAAATTTATATAGCATATCTAGGTCTAAGAATGACAAATGATATGATTTTGAGTGTAGATGTATGAGATAAACTAAAATACTTACAAAATATTTTTTATAAAAATAACTTGATCACAAACTGATAACTTAATAGCACACAAAAATTATGGGAGGGATTAGGGATGGATTTTGCCACGGCACAGTTGACGAGCAGAGTACCCCAGGGTTTGGTACTTGAACCTTTGTTATTTGGTATATTTCTTTCAGAGGCAAAAAAGTACAACTGACTCTGAGTGACAAGCTGGGAAGAATAATTACATCCATAATAAAAGTACTTTGGGGATGCTACACACTGCATGCTTGTGCTTCTCTTCTTGTAGCTCTGTGGTATATTGGGACAGAGCTTTGACTATGATCCGGATGACCTGGGTTCAATTACTGCCATGGACACTGAAGTTGTTGGTCTTGGAGAGACAGAAGTGATAAGATACTGGTCAATCCCTGTCCTTAAACAGTAGGATGAGACTTCTTTGTCTTCTTTCGGCTTTTCCCAGTTAGGGGTTGCCACAGTGGATCACCTGTCAGCTCACGATTGGCAATGGAGTTTTATGGTATTGAGTTGCCAGCCCGTCACCCAACCTTCCACAGAAAGCACACACATACACCCAGGGCCAATTTAGAGTGTCCAATCCACCTACAACAGCATATTTTTGGGATGTGGGAGGAAACTGGGGCACCAGGAGGAAACCCATGCGACCACAGGGAAGACATGCAGACTCTGCACAGAAGGCACGCTAGCCAAGGATCGAACAGGAGGACCTCTTGCTATGAGGTGACAACTCTAACCACTGCACCACCGCAGCTGCCTTGTGTCATAATAAAAATTTAAGCTCAATTGTCACTTAAATCACCATATTTCAGAAGTAACTCTTTTACTCTGAAAGCATTTCTGAAGGGAGACAAGCCCCCCCCCCACCGGTACTCCTATATGTGGATTTGCCCCTGCACCCCGTCTACTTATACTTATGTATAACAACTTTAAGATTGCTACACATCATATGGTGGGGTGGGGAATTCTTCAAGATGTAGAAGTTTTGATTTTAGTACACATTTCCGCCTAATCATACTTACATTTTGGTATTGAGAGACCCATAATATTAAGTCTCAATGGAAGCCTGGAAACCAGTGATCTGGAGAGAGGTGTCTGCTTACAGCTGAAGGCAGGGTTCTATGTGGGCTGTATTATCTGCATGAATGAGCAATGTACTGATACCACTCAACACTAAATAAGGATAATGCCATGCCACTAGACTAAAATAGCGCTTTACTGAGTAAAACAATAACAATACTTGACATCAGTTAAGTATTGTTTAAAGGGGTTTGGAAATTATAGAATCCATTTTTGATTTATGACGTAACATGAAAGGACACTGCATGAAAGAGTTAGGGAAAATATCCAATGGATTATAAAGGTGATGAAAAAATACTTTAGCAGTGCATAACAAACATTACAAGGAGCATAAAAGTGTTAGTCTTCAGTTGTTTGAAGTTAAATATAGCATAGGGTGGGGTAGCAGTGATGTTAAAAACTGACAGCTTGTGCCAACTGCATCTTGATACCTGTAGAGGCTTAGATTTGAATGATGATATTTATATTAAAACTAACTTGAAGCAGAAGATCAAATTAAAGTTTGAATGAATGCATTTCAGATTTTTAGGAGTTGTTTCTAAAATTATTTAGGTCCTTAATGAACCTGTTCATGTTTCTTTTGTGTTTATCTTTGTATTTATTGGTTGATGTTAGTCATGTGATTCTAGTAATTTTATTTTTTTTAAAGGAAAGTATTAAAAGGCTGTGCTATGTATTCTTTAATTATCTGAATCTGTTAAGTGCTTATATAAAAAACGTTTACTCAATAACATTTTATTTTAGTAACACAGGAGGCATTTTATTGGAATATCCTCATACTATGGTCATTGTACTCCCACCAATAGGATGTTTGAATACGGACGTTAGAATATACTGAAAAATCCCTGTCAACAGCCTCAGTGACACTGACCAGGACACCATGGTCTCTTTTCCTGCTCCTCCTCTAATTAAAACTGATGTCTGACAAGCACATAAGCAGTTTATCTGGTTACTTCAATCTACAATGCAAGTCAATCAGCCCAGGTAACAGGATCCAGAGATTAAGGAAGGGCACTAGATATGCAGTAGCTACCAGATGATTCAAGGGAAAGCACCTGTGCTATGAAAACAATGTCACGCTCAGCATGAGAAAATGTAGTATCCAACACCTTCAGAAAAATGCTATGAATCATATAGATACTCATAAAGAACACTGTCACAAGGGAAATAAGCAAGTTTAAAGATGAAAAAACATCTCAACCACTTTAAGGGTCTGAACCAACAAAGGGTTTTTACTGATTCAGCCCATAAAAGCTGTATGCAGACAATGTGTGGGATCACCGCTCAAAAGCCACTGAGTGACCATCATGTGTAGTACCGGGCAACTACAAATGCAGCAGAAGGATAGGCTATGAGAGATCAGGCCATACCACTGAAAGATGGCCTTTGGAAATGGAGCATCACATCACTTCTGGGGAAGGACTCAGAGATTCTACTTGAAGTGAAGAACTAGCAGATATGCAAGAATGATATAGCTTTAAACACTATACTGGTTCTGGAACCAGACTTTTTGACCAAGAGGTAGGGGTATGTATTTCTCTTTTTTTGGTGATGCCTCCTGGAGAGACCCCAGAAGATGTGACAACACTCATTAGCCCCCTACTTGGCTATGCATTGTTGCAATTTGTGTAGGCAGGTGAAAAGCCACAGTAGTGCACCCACATGCTGCAGAAAGGAAAACACAGACTGTTATTTATTCCTATGTGCCAAGCAGCTATTTAAAGTACATGGACTTATTGATCACTGGGAGAGCATTGCTTAATGATAACCACTTAACTACTTATTAGATCTATGGGCAGACTTTAACTTCCATGTGTAGAATAAAAAGGACATCTGAATCGTTGTGAGTGACAGGAATGGCTTTGACTTTAATAGACTGATACATTTTCAAATGCCCAAAGAACAGCATTTTTAATGGAAATGTGACATTTTGCAGGAATAACCATACCAACAAGCAGTGTAAAGGCTTGATCTTTTTACTGCAAAAATAAATGCTCACACTTGTAGAATCTGAATTGTTTCTGTTGTTTAATAGAATATTACAGTGCTTTCAAAATGAAATAATTGCTTTATGCAACTGTTAGACGAAACCTGTAAAACAATATTTTGTCTTGAACCTGAGTTCATCTGCTATTTTCATATACTTCAAAGAACACAGCTGCTCAAATAAGGACCACCCTTAGTAAAGATAAACAGGTGATGACCCTAACATCCATGACTCACATAGCTTGCCCACATAAATGTCAAGCTGTGACAAAAGGCTGCTCATGTGTGCACTTGTCACCAAAGTACGTTATTTCAAAGGTCGATGCTTGATGTTACTGTCATGCCGTCAGACGGGAAGCCACATGTTTTAGGCACTTAGGTAAACAGAGATGCTGAGCGGACATCTTATCACCGCTTTGTAGTGATGCGGGTTAGACTAACAGGGCAACAGCTACACAGACCCATGAACACAAGGCACGTAGTAAGAGTATCTTGGGAATAGATAGTAGATACTTCTACCTGTTCTGACTTCAGTTCCAGCTTATGAAAGACCTTCTGCCATATACTGACGGAGGCCAGGAATACAGAGTCCAAGTGAATTCTGTTCCTGGTCTCAGTGGCATCGGAAGCCATAATCGAAATGTAGTGAATGCTTATCATGGAGGTCAGAACAGACATTAGACGTGAATGAAAATGTCTAGTTAAGGAAAGAGTTACACTCAAGTTTATTCAACTGATTATTCCATAACCATTTACCTAAAAACAGGACTCAAGATACTGACTACATGATCAAAATGAAGTGCAACAAAACAGTTTTGATATGTTATTAATTCATGTTACTAAATGAAGTAAACAGTACATTTTTAGCACTTTTTCTAGATATCATTAAAATGAAGCAGAACTTTGCAAGAAAAAATGTTGCTGCAGTAACTAAAACTGAAGTTAAGCTTTCTGGTTCTCTGAATGTACAATGCTTACACAGTGACTGTAGCTTAAATAATGCCAAATTTATACATGCTGGTAAATCCCTTTGCAATCCACCTATCTTTTTTCTAACAAAAAAGATGAATGGCTCCAGCAAAATACAGATCACAATATTACAGGGCATAAATGAGATAGAAAAGTCAAACAAAAGTTCTCTAAATGACACTCCATGCAAAACAATATTCTTCAGATTTTATAATGACCAATGGAAAAGGAAGACAATAGCTGAGGCAGTCACTGCAGCAAAGTCACATGTGTTTGAAATGTTTGGTGTAGTCATACAGAATTACTTTTAGATGAACACAGAGAGGATCCAGCAAACTATCTTGTGACATAGGGCACAGAGGGGGTTGCGGTGACATACTAAACATTCTGCTCTCAACAGGGATTGAAAAGCATTGATTACAACTGGAATCAGTGATGGAATATAGGAGAACATTAGAAACTCCAGAACCCAGTGGATATACTGTCCTCTAAAAAGGTAGTGCTATAAACAGCTGTTGGAAGTTGGTCCATTTCAGTAGCTGAGATGACTGTGGCTAATAAACAGTTCTGAGGTGGAAAGATTGCAGGAGTAGATTCAAGTTAGAAATATTAATGGTTCTGGACACTGTTGAGTTATCATGACTAATGTCTTTTTTCAGTGTCACATCGAATAGGATACATTATGTCTGGACTGGTAAACTGGGGACGTGTTTCTTACTTTCATAAGTATGAGGCTGTTTTCTTCCCATCAGAAAGGGATCATACTCCTCAGCTTTTTTGGAAAAGTGACCCATCTATTGCATGATGTAGGAGAAGCAGTGCAGATTCTGCCCAGGCCATGGGACGCTGGGTCAGATTTCTGCCTTTACACAGATACAGAAGGAATCATAAAAGTTTGGTAGTACTGCCTGCATGTGTTTTGTGGAGCTGCATAGAATACATGACTGTATGTATACCACAATGTCTTGTGGAAAGAGATACAATAGTACAAGTTCCCAGCAGCATTGCTTTGTGTCATTCCATCCTGGTACTTACATAGCGATTGTCATGTTTGCATTATCAGTATTATCAAATATTCAAGGTGGACACAGGACTCCATCAAAAGCATGGCTTGTCTCCTTGGCTATTCATGATTTTTACATATAGGATATCAAGGTGAAGCCAAGGTTTGGAGAGCGCCCAGTCTGGCTACAAAATGGCTGCATCTGTTTGTTTTTGGGTCATGTTATCTTACTGACCTCTTACGTTCAAATCAGAATGGTTCTCTTCCAGGAAACAATGACGTGTTCTAGTCTTGTGAGAAGGCAACAGCTAGTACTCCAAGCAGAAAACATTAAGTCGTGGTAAAAAAAGAAAACATTAAGTCCCCTGAAGTCTTGCTTACCAGTAAAGATGGAAGGCACCTGGAGAATGGCCAATAGGTGGCTGCGGTAGCAGCACTGTAGGAGACACTGTGCCACTGTAGTGGCAAAGCAAGAGTTGAATGACAGAAGAACACTCCCCATTTACCAGCCAATGCTCGCACTCATTCTGAATTATGACCATCAACGATGCATAGTGACTGTAAAGATGTTGTATAAAAACAAGTACCCAAAATCCTTACCTGTGGTTAAATTTTTTACTCACCATAATTTGGTGAGGAGGTGTACTATGCCAGGTCCACTGAGAGCAAGCTCCAAGGTAAACCATTGAAATTTTGGAGAAACTATAATTATTAACTTGGCTGACAGCGCCTACTGGATATGCTAGGAATGATGCTGAGAACAGTGAAGTCCATTCTACCCTGCCTAGCATGAAAGCACTGTGGCATTAGCATAGTTATCATTTTAGGAAATGGAAGGATGAATGAATAACACTAAACAATTAGAAGGATAATTAATATGTCCATATCATTTTGGGTATAAAACAGCTGCATTTTTGTGTGATTAATGCATAAAAAGTAACTGCAATTGAATTTTATATTGATACCGTTCTTCATTTTTTTGAAGCAGTGTCTCTCTCTCTCTTTCTCTCCCTTACACACACAGACACACAAACACATACACAGACATGCAGACACTGACACAAACACACACACACACGCACACACACACACACACACACACACACACACACACACACACACACACACACACACACACACACACACACACGCACACACGCACACACACACACAAACAATAGTAATATGCTATAGGATCAGTGACTGTACCATGAATGCTGCAGACTTCCTTGATTATAGTGCCTCTCTCCTTTGTTTTCTTTTTTGGGGATGCTAAAACTATACAACTCCAATGAGACAGGTTAAGTACTTCAGTCTAAAGACATTCCAACATTTTTAGTTTGTTTTGTTACCAACGACTTGTCTTCTTTCATCCCTGCCTTCACACCCAACCTTAGAATCTAAGACATTTACTTTCACAATGCACTCAATCCCAGCCATTAACTATTTGTACAGAGAAGCAACAACAAGGAATAAAAAAGTTATCTTTAATACAGTATAGCAATTACAGCTAAGCATTTTACATAAAATAGATTATCAATAAATTATCTGGGGATACTATCTGGTTAATCAAATAATTATATTGCATCAGACTCTAATGACCCTAAACAGTGCACATGTAAAAGGGTAAGTTTCAAAAAATGGAAGTGGCCCACTTATTCAGCAAATTGTTCAGCAAAACCCTTAATCACCCAAAAAGGACTACTTTGTCATAAAAAATACACACCTTTGTAATCTCAAGTTTCTCTTTGGCTTTTTTGCACATTGAGGTATATTACACAGATTGTATCAGAATGTGATACTCCAATAAATTAAATAGGCTCCACTAGAGAGAAACTGGGACTGCTTATTACTACAGTGTCCATATTTTTCTTCTACACTGCAGATCTCTATTCCATGCTGTAAGAGACATGACTTCTCTGAATGGTTACTACACATCTGTCTTTTCACGTACTTTCAGAGTAAGAGAAAAACCACTCCGAAGTGAAGTCTAATCTCCAGATCAGTAATCATGTGTGGCTCCATTTCATACTCGGACTAAGATTGGTATTATACAATTTGTCACGTTTAATACAAAACTTCAGTCTGACCTATAGAACAAGAAAAGCCATAAAATGTTATGGAAACATGGACTCATGCCATCATTTCCCACTAAGGAACTTCATTACTGAATTCTTCAGAATATAACTTGCCAAATAAATAATGAATCAAGCTCTGAATCCTCTTGAGTCCTTGAGTACCACTGGGAGGGGATAACAGCTAAGGGTAACATAAAAGAATGGTGCATTCTGAGGTGGTTAACACCAGGGAAAATGAGATAGTTTATGTCTTTGTACTATCAGAAAATATTTAGACTACATTTACAACACTGTGTACTGTTCTTGGTGTCACTTATAGAAAGAGGGAGATGTTAAACTGGAAGAAGGAGTTCAGATGATGACTAATGGGGTAATAAAAAGCTTGTGGGGGGCAATAAGTATGAAGGGAAATTGTACAGATCGCACTTATATTCTCCTGAAAGGGCGAAAAAAATAGGAAACATGAGGTGGATTCATGTGGCTTTGAAAAAAAAAAAAACTTATGTGCTGCAATTCAGGCAATTGGGAAGAACAAGTGAGGTGCCATGAAATACAAACCAAAGATGTAAAATGGAAATGTGGAAATAGTTGTGGTTGTGGTGGTACACAACTGGAATAAGCTTTGTTGGTGGATAGTGAAATGTAAAACCATAAAGTAAAGGTTAGCTGGAATAATACAGATTGAACTAACATGCTACTCCATGTTTGTTAGCTGAGTGCAACATGAACTTAATTAGATTTCCGGTTAAGCAATGTTTTCCAAAGAAATGTAACATGCTCATTTTCAAGGAAGATGAAACAGTCATTAGACTTCAACTTCGGCTAGCTTATTTCTGGATACATAATGGTTCAACAAATAAACCAACTTTCATTAAAAAAAATAAATAATAGAATTTTCAAATGAAACAATCTGGATTCACAGATGTTCTTCATATTGATCACTGCTGCAGTAGCCTTAGCTATATAGGTTATATCCTGTAAAGGATATAACAGCTGGCCAGCTTCCAAAGCTTCAGGGCACCTTCCACGCATCCGAAGTATTAAGCAACTCGAGCTGAGCTGACTTAAAAACAAGTCTGGGCATGAAGCCCATCAGAGGTTTACTGCTGCTGAAGAGTATGCTCCTCTGAGGCTTTTGAGGACTGATGATCATCTTGTGCTTTCTTAGCTGGGCTGATAAGTTGCCTTAGGGGAAAAATCCATTTTCTTATGTTTTACTAATGTTTTATTACTTTCCTCTTCAGAAAGGTTATTTTAAAGCTAGGATTGTTGTGTTTTAATGGAGTGCCCTGAGACCGTAAAGTATTTTTACATGGAGCACTGTTCTTTCTGTCAGCGTAGAAGCAGTGTTACTTAACTGATAAACTATTTTCTGTGGAGAAATCATGTTTATTTTAAGGCTGTGAGGCTGCCATAGTGTATGAAAGTGCTTTTTACTGTTTTTTTCTGTTAAAAAAGTAACTTTTGTGGACTGGTAGTTTTACTGCATCATTGCTTGTTTTCCCCAGGATAGAGGCACATTTTCAGCTTGACCATGGAACAGATTGTCACTCCCACAATCAGTCCTTCTTCCAGCCCTAGATTGATAAATTTAAACAAACAGCATTTGTCACTACAGCAGAGTAGCTATTTAACCTCAGCAAAAGGTGGGTAACTCGGCTGTGTCCATTTGTTGTACCTCAGAACAATCAATTGTTACCCTGGGTCCCTCTGGTATAACACCCAAAGCCACCATGGACCAGGTGTTAGCAACATCTGCTGCAGCAGTTAGGGGACCCTCAGTGGGCAAGGGAAAAAACTGTTGTCAGTCTTGGGAGAGGGAACAGAGAAGGTTTATTCTTTTGTCAGAATGCTGTGCCCATCCCTGGGAAGCAGCAGCTGCCATGAGTAACCTGGATGGTTCCATTTTTCCTGTCAAAAAGAAGCAGAAAACCAAGCATGTATCTGCTCCTCCTCTAATTTCTTTAAATAAGAGTAGTTTACTGAGACTGGCTCAGGGTATGATTCAGGCGATTAACCTTTTTATAGAATAGTTTCCAGTAAAAGAAAGAGTGGGTGCCACTTTTCTTGAATAGATTCAGGATTCTGAATCTGAGCAGGAAGATACTCGATCGATTCACGGTTTTGTCCTCAGATTTCTGATTCAGACTCGGGAGAGCTCACTTTCTGATTCTCCCTCTGGGGGGGCTGTCCTTTTCTGATACTATTGATAGAACGGCAGTATTCTCAGTGCAAGAACACTGAGGTTTCTCAGTCCCTCAAAAAATACTATAAGTTCTTACAGAAGGATTTTTCAGGACCTACACCCATTCCTCAGATCCTGTCTACTTAAGAGGATGTATGTCTTACTACCTGCAATTTTCCTGATAATCATATTCTCAAATCTGGCCCAGCACCTATAGCCTTAGTTGACTCCTCCTCTGTTAAGCAATTGGTTAAGTCCAGTCTTACTCTTTCTAATGAGGATGGGAACATTATTGATTGGTATGGGCAAAAATTGTATACTTTTGCAACTTTGAATTTCAGAATTTTAAATTGTCAGGCTCACATGTAAAAGTTTATTCTGACGTATTATGAAAGTATATAGAATGCTTTACCTACAGCTTCTACTTGTAAAAAAACTCTGCTTTAAGTAACTTAGTTTATTTTATTACTGGGTCACTGCTCATTGTTTGCACTGTGTGTATGACTCTGGTGAGACTTCTTTCCAGGGTTATGACACCTGGCATGGTTTTAAGGAAGTTTGCTTGGCGCATTCTCAGAACCTTCCAGATAATATTAAAAATGAGATTTTAAATTCTCCCTTGGATTGAGATTTGGTGTTTGGACCCTCTACTGCAGAGGTGATCAAAACATGTCATGAAAGGGGTAAGCTGATACAAGGAATCTCTAAGATTTTTCAGACTTCATTTTCCAAATTGTAGAAGAGATTTTCTTTCTCCTTATTCAATTTTGGCAAAAAACAGAAAATCAATCTCAACAGAATACAGGTAAATAGATGTTTAAGAAGAAGTGGCAAGAAGGTTCCAAAAAGAAGTCTCTAACCTCCCAGACCAAGGACACTCCAACAAGTCCGAATGACTGTTCAAGAAGCATTGTGAACCCCCCCCCCCTCCCATGCTGGTCATCTTTCTCTTCCAGAAAGTCTGAATCTCCATTTTTCAATTTGAAAACAGATTGTTTGAGACAAATGGGTTCTGATAATAATTCATCAGGGTAACAGATGGCAGTGGGAGGAAATGCCTCCTTTCTAGGGGGTCATTCCTCATCCTGCAGATCAGACTGTTTTGTTTCCACCTGTTCTTCCTCATCACATGTTGTCCCAATGAGTGATAGAACCAGTTCCTCATTCCCATGTTGGAAAGTGGTTTTATTCAAGGATGTTCCCAGTCCCAAACAAAGAAAAGCCTCAGAGACTAGTTCTGAATCTTTCTTTCATAAACCTGTTTATGATAGTGGACAAATTCAAAATGATGTCACTTCTCAACTTGTTGCCTCTTCTTCCCTTCCTGTTAACACTAGAATTAAAAGATGGTTATCATCACATTCCTATTCATCCAGACCAGGCATTTCTTACGGTTTTGTGTGTCTGGATCAGAGTATCAGTTCTCTGCCTTACCCTTTGGACTATCCACTGCAGCAAGAGTGTTCACAAAGTATCAGACTCTGATTATAGCTCATTGCAGGCTACAGGGTGTCAACATTTACCATATTTAGATGGGTTGCTTATCTTTGCTGATTTTTTTTTTCAAAATGTCAGGAATCTCTCTTGGGTGAGAGATCTCTTGCACAAGCTGAGATTCCAAGAGAACATTCAAAAGTCTTTCTTGACACCCTCAGACATGACTGTGCTCCTGGAATGTCAACTAAACACATCAGTTCAAAGATTTTTTTCTTCCACAGGAAAAAAAAATCCTTATTTAGATCTATTTCTAAGGTTTTCCACTCAGACTTCAGTCACTGAGAGGGAATACCTCAGGATTTTGAGTTTCATGGCATCTGTGATTCTCATGATATCCCTGGCAAGACTCCACATGAAAAAGATACAGTGGTATCTGAAATTTGTTTAATTCCAGCATCAACACCCTTTATCTTTTCAGATCCTAGTATTGTGGTTTGTCAGAACAGAAATCACTTGGTGGAGACAACAGACATCCACAAATCAAGGTCTCCCCTTCTCCCTCCATACCCCAAAGAAGTCAGTCACCACAGATGTTTCAGTCTTTGCTTGAGGAGCAGTTTCAGGAGAGACACAAGTGCAGGGGGTGTGGGACGCCAAGGACAGATATAAGCACATAAATATTAAGGAGATGATTGCTCTGATCAAGGCGACCATATCTCTGAACCATGTTTGGTCCACGGAACCTCTTCAAGTGGTTACAGACAATGACACAGGGATACAGTGCATCAACAAGCAAAGGGGAACCAGGTTATACCCCCTTTTCAGACTGGCCATGTTAGCTTGGGATAAAGCTTCACAGTACAGTCTCCCTCTACAGGCATCCTATATTAAACAGAGCAAAACTGTGTCAGACAAATTGAGCAGGACTAGGGCATATCCTCACAAATGGAAACTAGATCCTTCAAGATCTGATCCATCCTTGAGTAGTTCCTTAAGTAGACCTTTTTGCCTTCTCTCTTAACAATCAACTGGAAAAATTCTGTTCCCGGACTCCATGCAAGAAGGCCTGGTGGGCAGATGTCTTTACTTTTCTTTGGGCAGGAATGTTCCTATATGCCTTTCAACCATTTCCACTAATATCCAGGGTACGTCTGAAGATTCAGAATGAATCTCCCAAAGATCATTGTGGTGACTCCCTTCTGGCTCAGCCAACCACGGTTATCCCTTCTTTTGGAAATGGCCAGGAGCAATTACCACAAACTTCCTTACAGAATATAATGACTCACACAAGAACAGGGGTGTTTGATACACCCCAAGATCAGTCACCTTCAGTTGACTGCCTAGATGATATGGTCTTAATTCCTTTTAGGCATCTGGTTTCTGAGGTTGTGCAGCAGGTAGCAATGGAGGCAAGAAAGCCTGCTAATATAAAATCATATATTAGGAAATGGAAAAGGTTTTCTGGTTGGTGCCAGCAACATAACCAGCACCCATTCATGACTAGTCTTTCTCTGATTTTACAATATTTGTGTGAGTTATTATCCTATGGCTTGTCTTATTCCTCTATCAAGGTTCATTTATTGGCCATCTCAGCATGACTGCCCATGGATATTCCTATTTCATGGCAGTCGCATATCAAAATGTTCTAGAAAGGTGTTGTGTATAAGAGGCCTCCATGGAAACCTGTGGCCCCTCCATGGGATCTTAATTGTGTGTTAGGGAATCTAACACTTGCTCCATTTGAACAAGCTAATCAGGCTGACTTGAATTTTGTAACATGAAAAACAGTTTTATTGTTTGCTCTGACCTCTGCAAGAAGGATACCTGAGTTGCAAGCTCTTGTGATGAGTCAACTGTACCTTATTCTTTGAGAACTAATCCTTCTTTTATGCCTAAGGTGGTATCTGTGTTTACTTTATGCGAAACTATCCATCTCCTCATTTCCTTTCTGAACCTAAAAATGAGGGAGAAAGGATACTCCATTCCTTGGATATCCACAAAAATGAGTGTAGAGGAGGCAGACCACTTCTTAAAACCACCAAGCACATTTTTTATTTAATAAACAATAAAATATATAAGCGCTTTCATCTCAATATTCCGAAATTACAGAGACTTCATCAGATACATTCCTTGGATATCCACAGACACCTCAGGTACTGTCTTGACAGAACTGAATCTTTCAGATCATTGGATGAATTGTTAATTTCTTGTGAAGGTAAGAAGAAGGGACAGCTAGTATCAAAAAACTATTTCCGAATGGTTGTCTAAGGCCTTTTGTTATACTCCCCTTAACAAATCTATTTCAGGCAGGGTCAAGACCCACTGTACAAGGACCTTGGCTTTTTCTATGGCTTTTTGGAAAGGGTTGGATTCCAGAAGTATTCTAGAAGCTGGTACTTGTTCTTCTGTACATACATTTAGAAAACACTATAAGTTGAATTCCTCCTTTAGGAGTAGGTCATGCTATCCCAGGAGTATTCTTCAGGGGCTTCTAGACCATTCTCCTTCCACATCTCAAATATAGTTAGCTATGGTAATCTACCCATATACATAAGGCTACTGCAGCAGTGATAAAAGGAAGAACATAGTATATGTGCGTAAGTTCAACTTGCCATAACAGTAGCTGTTCAAATGATCACTGCTGCAGTAGTTGCTCCCTCCCTCATTTCCCTGTTTTTTAATTTTTTTTTTTTATGCCAGGGTGTAGACATTTATTTTCTGTTATTCCTAGCATTGTCTTTCAGAGCCCAGCCTCACTGTCTCTGCTGGTAGGAAAGCTCTGAAGTGCTTCTTGCCCAAACTTGTCTTTTAGTCAGCTCAGCTCAAGCAGCTTGTTTAGGCATACAGCTAAGGCTCCTGCAGCAGTGATCATTCAAATATCTCCTGTTATGGTAAGTTCGACTTAACTGTACTTTTCCCTGAATCTGCTTTTCTCTGTGGAAGGAGCAATGGAATAAAGTGCTGCCATCCAAATTTAATATGTTAGCAAATATAATTAGTCTTGTAATAGATGTATTTGGAAGGAAAAATAATTATGTGTTCTACATCAGTTTTCTAAGGAATGGACTATTTTGGCTTCGCTTTCAGTAAAGTGTTCTTCCCCCTCATTTGAATAATTTTTCTCTGTCTGTGGTTTGACTTGAACAGCTTGACAAAAAAATTAACTGTTGTCTGCACAAGCTTGGGCATATATACAGCTATTGTCATCTACAGTTTAAATCTTTCTAAGCAGTCAACATAATTTGTAATTTAAACTGCTTGAAGCTGAATATAGACCAGAAGTATTCAACATGATCTGTTAATTAGATCCAAACAGAGATAGTCAAACAAGACTGTTGTGCATTACAGGTTCATAGGTAGGTACTAGGCCCTGGGGCCTATACAAGCCCAGCCAAAAAGGTACCCTGGCTTTTGCTACCCAAGAAAATTATTTTCCTGTGCCACTGTCGAGCAGAGCCACAGAGGTGATTCCCGGGCTGAATTTGCTATTTCCATCCAAGCATCAAGATTTTTCTTGAAGAGTGCTAATGAGGAGTTTTATTTGATATAGATGGGTAGTTTATTCCAGAGTATGGGAAGTCTCTGGGACAGGAATCTATACCTCCGGCATGTTCTGTTTATTGTGGTGACAAGGTTTAGGTCCCTAGACCATGTAGCTTGGCGGGATTGGGATTTCTTTAAGTGGAGCATGTCCAACAGCTCTGGGTTTGACATAGCTTTGTATGTTAGGCAGAGATCACCTCTGAGTAGGTGATATGCAATGGAGTAAAGCTGGAATTTTTTGAGACGGTTTGCGTAGGGCATCTGTTTGAGGCTGGTAATCCTCTTTGTGAGGTATTTCTGCGGCCTTTCCAGTTATTGTAGATGTCTTGTGAGGTACATACCAAAAGGGGCATTGTACTCTATAATGGGTCTAATGAGTGATGAGTACAGGGGAACAGTAACCTTTTTTCTGGATGAGAAACCTTTTGTAATGAGGTGTGCCAGGTAGAAGGATTTCCTGACTACTGTGGCAATGTGATTATCAAAGGAGAGATTACTGTCCACCTGTGTCCCAAGGTCTCTTATCACACTTTTGGTGTTAAGTATGCTACCACCTATGTTGTAGTTCATAGGTACAGAGTTTTTTCCAAAGGGTATGACAATGCACTTTTTGGCATTGAGCTTGAGGCCATGGCTTTGACATCAGGCATCTGTCTCAGTGAGGCCCTTTTGTAGGATGTCCACATCATTAGGAGTTTCGATTATGGCTCCTAGTTTGCAGTCATCTGCGAACTTCATTAGCCAAAGACCTTCTGTGTTAGCCTGTACTTCAGAGAAGTAGATACCAAACAGGAGAGGACCCAGGACTGAACCCTGTGGTACTCCACTTGTCACTGGTCTGAAGTCGGATTTGGAGTCTGCTACTTTCACAGTGTGGGTTCTGTCAGTGAGCCAGTTGGCAACCCATCTTGTGACATAGGGATTTATACCTATTTTAGTGAGTTTATCTATAATTCCAGAGTGGGGGATGGTGTTGAAAGCTGTCGCAAGATCTAGATAGTCTGTGTGAACCACCTTACCCTTGTCTATGGCTTTGGTGACTGCTTCAAAGAAGTCTATCAGGTTTAGGAGACATGATCTGCCTTTTACAAACCCGAACTGGGTGGGGTCCAGAGTTTGAAGATTACCAATGTCTTTGTTTAGAAGTTCCATGATGATACGTTTCATGGCCTTGCAAACCAGGCTTGTCAGGCTAATGGGGAGGTAGTTCCTGGGGTTCGTGGTGGCTCCCCCCTTGTGGAGTGGGATAACCGTCGCTGTGCGCCATTCAGCAGGCACAAAGCCTGAGGTGAGGCTATGATTGAACATGGTACTTAGGTGGGGTGCCAGTTCGTTCTGTAGTTCATGTAGAATGCAGCCTGGGATGTTGTCTGGTCCCACTGATGCTGTGTTCTCAGCTTTGGAGAGTGTGATTTTTAGATGTGCAGCCATGATTACAGGAACTTTGCATTCTTCCAGTATAGAGATGCGCTCTTTAGGAATTGGCTAAGCTTCTGGTGCCATTCTAAAGGGATCCAGTATATGTCTGCCTGGGGTGACATGGTTGACAGACCATGATGCTTTGCCAGAGATGGCCTGCACCTGTTACCCCTGGGTTCCGGATACTGGCTAAGATTCTTGCCACCCCTATAGTGCCTTTTTTAGGCCAGGTTCAAATGAAAAATTCACCACCATAACTTGAACAGGCAAGCAAAAACTGAGGGTGATGCTACTCAATGCTAGAAGTCTAAATCTGAAAATGCACTCACTGGACAATGCAGTTACGACTACTGAATCCTACACAATTGCACTTTATAAGCACTTACATGAGTGCATGGATCGTGCTATCCCAAACAGAACCAAGACGCTATTCTCCAAAAAACGGAAGCCAATCTGGTGGTCCCCTGCTATAAAAAACTGTACAACAGAAGGAAGAAACTGTTGCAAAAGAGAGTAAAATCCCATGAGTGGAGGAGCTCCCTGGTCAGCCTCAGTAAGAAGCTGCGATCCCTGATAAAATCCTACAAAGTTAGTTATGAAAACAAAATCGCCACTGATTCTAAAGACAACCGCAAAGCATTCTATAGCTATGTCAAGAATCTCAATGGCAACACTCAGATCTGCTTTGAGTTACAGCACAATGGCACTAAATATACAGACCCAACTGATATTGCCAACATCCTGGCAGATAGGTTCAGTGCTAAGTTTACCCCCTTCTGACCCACTAAAGAGCCCATCTCAATACCGAAAGATTGTCAAATTCTGGTAATAATGGCCACACAGGTAAAAAATGCACTCTCCATAGCTAAGAATACAGCATCCATGGGACCAGATGACATCCCAGGCTGTGTACTACATGAACTACAAAATGAACTGGCACCTCACGTAATTGTCATGGTTAATCATAGCCTTACCTCTGGCTTCATGCCCACTGAGTGGCGCACAGCTACAGTTATCCCACTCCACAATGGGGATCCACCTTGGATCCTGGGAACGACCGCCCCAGCAGTCTGATGAGCCTGATCTGCAAGGCCATGGAATTTATTATCATGGAACTTATAAACAAAGGCATTGGCAACCTTCAAACACTGGACCTGACAGAGTTTGGGTTTGTGAAGGGCCGATCTTGTCTCCTGAACCTGATTGACTTCTTTGAATCAGTCTTCAGAGCCGTGGATAAGGGTAAGGTGGTCCACACAGCCTATCTGGACCTCACCAAGGCCTTTAACACCATCTCCCACTCTGGAATTATAGATACACTTACTAAGCTGGGCATTAATACCTAAGTCACTTGATGGGTTGCCAACTGGCTTACTGACAGAACCCACACTGTAAAAGTAGCCGACTCCAAATCCAGCTCCAGACAAGGGACAAGTGGAGTACCTCTGGGTTCAGTCCTGGGACCGCTCTTGTTTGGCATCTACTTCTCTGAAGTACAGGCCAGCACAAAGGGACTCTGGCTAACAAAGTTTGCAGATGACTGCAAACTGGGAGCCATTACTGAATCCCCAAATGATGTGGATATTCTACAAAAGGGCCTTACAAAAACAGATGCTTGGTGCCAGAGCCATGGGGCTCAAGCTCAATGCCAAGAAATGTATAGTTATCTCATTTGAGAAAAAAAATGTACCCATGAATTACCACATAGGTGTAAGTATACTAAACACCGAAAGTGTGATAAGAGACTTAGGGACACAGGGAAACAGTGGTCTCAGCTTCGATAACCACATCGCCACAACAGTCAGGAAATCCTTCTATGTGGCACACCTCATCACTAAGGGCTTTTCATCCAGAAAAAAGGAGATCATTGTCCCACTGTACTCATCCCTCATTAGATCCATTATAGAATACAATGCCCCATTTGGTATGTACCTCTCAAGTCATCTGTAACAACTGGAAAGGCCATAGAAATACCTCACTAAAAGAATCACAGGCCTATAGCAAATGCCCTATGCTGACCGTCTAAAAAACTCCACCTATACTCTTTCACATATCGTCTACTCAGAGGCGATCTCTGCTTAACATGCAAGGCCATGTCAAACCCAGAGCTGTTGGACATACTACACTTAAAGAAATCCCAATCTCTCAGAGACACATACTCCAGGGATCTAAATCTTGTCATCACAATGAACAAAACATGCTGGAGGGATAGATTCCTGACTCAGAGACTCCCCAGACTCTGGAATAGACTGCCCAAACATGTCAAGCAGAGCGCCTCTTTGGCCCTCTTCAAAAAGAACCTTAATGATTGAATGGGAGATAGGAAATTCACCCCAGGGATCACATCAGTCACCCTGGAAGTAAATACTGTGGGAAGAAATTGCCAGGGGATTGTTATGGCTAGGCTTGTATGGGCCCTAGGGCTGATAGCCTAGTACCAACCTATGAACCTATGAACCTATGGTACCATTCTAGCTCTCATGGCAACCCCATACTTTTGTTTAAAATGTGTTATTAAATGTGAAAAAATATTATTTAATACTAGCTCACTGGGTGTGTTTTATTTAGACACACAATTAAGTAAACATCATACAATAAATTTTTATTTGCAGTGCTAGAAATAGTTCACGAAGACATGAGAGGGGGAATTTTAAAAACTAGGTTGAGAAAAAAGAAACTGAATGTCAGTTTAAGTTAGCAGTGGATTTCCACCCTGGTCTGAATCAACATTAACTGTTTTTTAAGGGATCGAAAACTGGCCATCTAGTAAAGGGTTAATTTCTGCTGTTTGTTCTCTCTTGTTTTATTGATTAATTATGTTTTAAAGTCATTCGCTAACATGTTTTTAAACTTGCATTTAAGCTTTTATTTGTATCTGTGTATTATTTTCTGAAGAAGTCTATTTGACAAAAGTGACAATTAAACTTCATTTTGCTAAATGTCTTTGCTGGTGGTCCTTGATGCCCTTATCAGTGTTTTTTTTTGGGGGGGGGGGTTTGAGTGTGCAAATTAGGTTTATATAGGAATTACTAAAATCTGTAAACTTTCAGTGCATCTAAAGTGAACATTAATTTTTCTTCTCCAGTGAACCAATATTGATATAATAAATCCAGTAATACCCATGAATCTTTAAGAAAGAATTTTGACCTCTGTACTACTGGATTTAAAACAGAATCCAGAAACACTAACATTTCTTCAGTTTTGCTTAAATCTATAGCAATGATAGGTCTAAACGAAAAACATTTTTATGGATGTTTCAGAATTCCAAACAGATGGGCCATTTTAGGGTATTCTACTCTTACAAATTCAAAAAGTGATAAACCAGTCTTGCTGTAATAAATTCTAATAGAAGTAAATTGCCTGTTTTAAAATTCCGGTTAATAACAAGAATATCTTTTATCTGCTAACATGTTACAGGGTTTACAAATAATGTCCTCTGCATTAATAAGAACTATCCCACTGCCCTTGTCTGCTTTTATAACTCTAATTTCTTTCTTTTTCCTAAGTTCCACCTTCTCTTTCATTGGGTGTCAAATTATAAATATTTTTATTTACATGGCTGTTAATAATACCTATAATGTCATGTTCACATGTGTCTGAGAACACTTGCAATGTGTGATGTAATGCTGGGTTATAAACACTTATTTTTCTAACACACTGTGTAGCATTATCAGTGAAACATTTTACATTGTGAAAAATAAATGAAAAATAAAATATAAGTTCAGTTTATGCACAAATAAGTTCTTTGAGGACACTAAATTGGCTCTATTTGAAGGAATAAAGCTGAAACCTTTCTCAAGTACATTCTTGTATTTGGAATCTAATTGAAAATTGCTTACGTTAATAACTAAACAACTAGTAATTATGCCCCTGGCTTTCCCCTTGTGTTTCCCTTTCAGATGATTGTAATACCCCTCTAAACTCTTCTGTGTGATGTTCTGAAAAGGGGAAGGTGTGCCAATATTAACTGTTTCGCCAAAACAGTGGCCTTACCCAGAAGCACTAGTACTTGCTTCAGCTTCTTTGACTTGCAATGGTGGAAAGTTGTTATCAAATTCATCACTTGAAAACAGTGCTTGATTATTTTTCTGTGTTTCATATAATACTATTGTATCTTGATGAGCAAATATATTATCAGACTTTCGGTCTGTGCCTACTGGGTATGCTATACCTTTCATTTCTGAATCCCTAATTAACTTCTTTCTTTTTCTGTAAATAATGGTTGCAGTGTGACATTCAGCCTTTGCTGCTATATCATTGTAAAATTCAAGGCGACTATTAAAATAAAAGTGTTTTTCTGATATCATCACCCAAACTCTTAACCTTGTTCTTTCAATCAAGTTTCTTTTTATAATCAATCACCAAAGTTTTTAAAACAGATACAGCAGCTTCCTTAAAAATGTTAACCAGTTTTTTGTGTAAATCACCATTATATTTCATTCCGTTCAGAAACTTGTAAAACCTTAAATCTAATGGAACTTGTTTTATTAGAATGCTTTGTTCCAAGTAACAAATTTCTAATTCTATTGTTTTGACCCACAGAACTTGTTTCTCCAACTCATATATCAAGTTGTTACAGTCAGTAAAAGACATGTTACTTTCATTGTAAACAGTACCTTGTCCAAATAGCTGATGAAACTCAAAAGGGTATGAAGTATTCTGGAGAATCACACTGATGTTAAATTTGGTATTCAGTTTATTTTCGCCCATGCCAATATGATCGCAACTTCCTTCAGTTAAAACACCAAATATTGAGATGTTCGCCTTCCCAGATACATTCTGCATAGAACTGTTTGATGTGAATGGTTTATGTATTAGTATCTGTACTATGGGTAAGCAAGTGAATTGTGTCAGCACATGCACAAGAATGTGTTCAAGTGTGTGTGTGTGTGCGTGTGTGTGTGTGTGTGTGTGTGTGTGTGTGTGTGTGTGTGTGTGTTTGTGTGAGCGCGCGCACGTGTGTGTGTGGGTGGGTGAGCGGGAAGGTGGGACTATGACTAGAAAAGTAACTACCAGAAACCAAGCTATTGGTTTAGTGACTATATTCATCTTTACCTTCTATATCTGGCCACGTCCTACATTTCTAACAACAACTGCACATTAAATAATTTCTTTACTTCAGCTCTACAAATGTAATTTTCTACTGAAAGGTAAAAAAATGCAGAACAATGTTAAGTGCAGTATTCCTATGAAAGATGTTGAAGCATTACCCAGTGCTCCAAGCAGGTGTCACCTAAGCAGCAAACCAAAGTTGCCTCGCTCCCTCTCCCTCCTCCAAGGATACAGAAACTTATGGCAGACACTTACTCCTATCCTCCCTGATCACTTCTCCCAGCACCCATGATGTTAATCAGACACAGGCCCTCTAGGGTACGGTCAGGGTTTTTTTCCATGATGCCCATGATGTTAATCAGACACAGGTCCTCTGGGGTACAGTCAGAGTTTTTCCCATGATGCCCATAATGTTAATCAGACACAGGCCCGCTGGGGTCCCGCTGGGGTACAGTCAGGGTTTTTTCCATGATGGGGAGGATGCTTGAGACCAGTTTGCATTATATTTCTGTTCACATTTAACTTTGGAAGTGGGAAAAGATGGCAGGGAGCTGGGGTATCAAGGAAGTTAAGCATTTAACTTGAAGTGTGTTCAGGAAACACTGCTCATAGAGTCAAAGCCTTACCTTATAATATGTGTATATGGAATCAATTTTACTGTACTCAAGAACCCTATTTAGTAGGCCCTGTACAACTCAGCTATTAACTTAAAAGTAATGAAATGAACAATTTTACCCCCACCTGCTGTAGAACTTGCAATGCATTACATCTGTTAGTATAAGAAGCATCACAATTTTACCATTTGGCCTCAGTTTGGTACCACAAATAAAGTTATTGAAAAAGGCAAGCACTAACACTGATCTCTTAGTCCTGCTCTAGACAGTTTCACTGTATGCTGCAAGATACATGTTAGTGCTCCATGTTGTACTGTCTCAGAAAAAAAAAATGTCAGCTGTCATAATAATGATTTGCACCCCCCTCACTTTACCGTGTATGTGTAAAAGTCATCTCTTCACTGCTCCTCACAGTAATGAGCATGTTTAAGAGTTATTTGAGCTCCATATTACAAAAAGGATTACATGTGTATGTACCGAGTGTCTAAGGCCTTCATCTTCATCCTAAATTAGTTAAAAAATCTGTGAGACATTCAGTTACAACCATCTTAATTTCTTTTTGTGATATGTAGTACAATTCCTGTGTGAGGTATGCTTTATCAGCATTTAATTATTTCAAGGTCTGTACAACAAATTCATATATAAAGAGCCTTTTACCCATTTCAAACCCCATGTACTCCTATCTGGTGAATGAATAATAGTACTGTTAGCGTGTATCTTTGACACTGCAGTGGTGGTGCTGCAGTAGCGTTGTCATCTTACAGTAAGATGTTGTCCTGTTCGATTCTCAGCTAGAGCGTCTTCTGTGTGGAGACATGCGTGAATGGGCGTACCTTCATTGAACGTTGTGTGCCAGGGCCGGCAACTCGGCACGTAAAAAATCTACTCCCAGTCATTAGCGGACCGGAGTTCTTCTGTGGCGACCCCTAACCAGGAAACGCCAAAAGACACAACAACAACTGTTAGCTTGTATCTTTATCATTGCAAAAACAGTTCACAAGCATATGGACATAGATGTGAACATGTGCCCTCACATATGCACAACTAAATACACACACAATTACTGATTATTACTCTTTGCAGCACTCACTGTTTTTGTAGATAACCACTTCTCAGAATCACCTATACTCTTTGCATATTTCTACATAATTCAACAGGCGCCCACTTTAGAACCTGTACATATTTCTACATCCTCATCTTCCAAAGCTTATCTTGCATCTTTAACAACTGCACTGGCAGCAACGGCAATGAGACTTATGAAAAAGATTAATTAAAAAAGAAGGAAATGGCGTAAATCTAAAGCCATTCCTTTACTATAACAATCTGTCAGAGCTTGATTTTAGTGGTTTAAAACAGTACTGGCATGAAACAGAGTCCAGGGAGGACTCTAAGGAATTACTGTTTAATCCCACTGAATAAGCCTGTAAACTCAAGTTATTCTGTATGAAATGATCCAATGGATTATTCTGCAAGAACTATTTAAAAGTGGACAGAATAGGCAGAATAATCCTCCACTTAATTAACAGACTCTTTTGAACATTACAAATTTTCTTCCCAGGCTAATTAGAAGCACAGGATTATGAGGAAGTAAGTGTGATGGCACAGGCTCAAACCTGTCTTTAGAATTTAATCAGGGAGATGTCTGCAAGTAGTTTGGCATTACAAGGAACGTGAGGGAAACTTTAAAGGGACATACAAGTTTTTTTTTATTTTATAGAATCCATTTAACAGTAAGCATTTTTATGGGAATTAATATGTTTCTGCAATATATTTCTGTAAAAATTATTGTTTATTCATTATGTCCATATGTGCCTTGCCTACTTTGCCTGTATGACCTAACTTAAGATGTCACGCTGGTGCCATGAAACTGTCCATGAATGAATTGAGAAGTTTTGACCAGTATATGTCGGTAACAGATTGCTAAATTATGAGAAATGGTAGACAACATCATAATAAGATACACATCATGAAGGACTTATAACGTTACAGTGTATTCATCTGTAGAATTTGCAGTGTAACCTTGGAAAGAAGAAAAAGAAACGCGCAGCATGAAGGAAAAGAAGGGTCAGTATTTAGTGTGATGAATCAGGAAAAAAAACTGAAAACAGTAACATTAAATACTTGGTGGTGCCTTTTTCATAATTACCTTAATATGAACTTAGTTCATGTATGTAAAAAGAGAAGACAAGATGGCAGGAATAATGCAGCAATCAAAAGTATTGTCAGACATTTATTTTTATTTTATTAATAGTCTTCAAATGCAATTGTCTCATTTAAAAGCCACATATTTATACCAGCATGCACCTTTCACATTTACACCATTTCTACCTGTTTCTGACATTAAACAATCAGGCACCTGAACTGAAAATAAGGTGAATGCAATAAAATTTCATAGAAAGTCTGATCTGTCAGACATACAGTATTCCATATATTCAATGACACAATCATATTAACACACAAAACTACAAGTATAATAAAAGTAAAGTTATAATCTGTTTACGATTTGGTCCTTAATACTAAAGGCAAACTCACTGTGATTTCAAAGACCCATAATTAATAGAAACTCCTCTAGGATCAAACCTTTTCTTTGAAATACAGTCAAACTCAGTGAAATAGGGGATGAATTATTTTTAATTAGATAGTACCACATTTGTTGTTTATTAGTGGAACTCAAAAGTAAACATATCCATTAGTGAGTATGTGTGGTTACACATATGGTTAAACTGCACAGGAGGACAGTAAAAAGATATTTCTCTAAATGGACTGTGTGGCACTGCAATCAGTAAAGAAGGGGTTACAGTGCTGAATGCGATCTCTGTCATTTAAAAATGTATCTGTCTAACTTTACTAAAAAACTAAGTGTCACAGTTTCAGAAACAGCATCTGTCTGACTCATATTAATTTTAAATATAGATATAAATATACATATTATAAACACACGCAATGATATATATATATATATATATATATATATATATATATATAAAATACATAATATTATATAATATATATAATGTAAATCATATTTATATGGGTCTACTTTTCTTTGTCGAAATTGCATTATTTTGAAAAAGAAAAGTAGAGGACCACTTACGAGAAAGTGCTCTTTTGAGAATAACGGTTCAACAAACCGATGAGAAAGGAAACAGGAAACAGTGTGGTGCCAAAACACACTACAGTGGGGAAATGGGAATTTTCCTGCTTCCCCACTGTAGTGCGATCTCGGAGTTAGTATATTTAAATAGTGGGGGTGTGAGGGGCGCAGGTGGGCTTCTCGCCCGGCAAAACACTGTTTTTTGTGTTTCCTTTTTGTGTTTTTTATCAGTTCATTGAACCAATATTTGCGAAAGTGCACTTTCGCATATGTGGTCCTCTACTTTTCATTTTTGAAATAATGCAATTTTGACAAATAAAATTAGATCCATATATATATATATATATATATATATATATATATATATATATATATATAATTATATATATATATATATGTGTGTGTGTGTGTATCCACCTAGGTGAATGTTTCCATGTGTGGGTTCAAGTGTTGAGTTGGGGGAGTTGTCATACTGAATGCATGCATATGTGTGTGTGTGTGTTTGTGTGTGTGTGTGTTTCTATGTATACATGTGCATTGCAGATTGACTGGGTGGGTTCCTGTTCCAAAGCAATGCACTGACCACCAGTGGTAATTACCACCAACAAGTGCTGTTTATCACTGTCAGTAATAAACCAAAATTCAGAGACATACACATAAACTGATAATGAGATCTTTCTCATTGTGGCTAAACTTGTTTCTGAATCACATTTTACATGTACACTGCATCTGTTTTTTGTGGATACAGCTCTTGCCTCTGAATCCCATGCCTTTTGCTAGTAATACCTGTTTAGATTGCTGTAGTGCACATCCCAAATCTCTTAAATTCTACATTCTTAAGTCTAGGTGTAACTAAGTTGAGGCAAAGGGAGCAGCCATCCTGAGTGCAAAATGTCGGGGTAGCGATTGGGAGAAGCCGATCCATCAGTAGTGTGGTGCTGGTATTGATTTCTGTACCGACATTCCTAAATGCTGGTACAGAACTTAATCCCAATGCTGCTTTTGTGGACTATTTTGCTCCATGTGGGGTGTAAATTCTGCAAGTCATTTGCTACAAATTTCCAATTTTTACAAATTGTTTTTTTTTTTTTGTTTTGCACCTCACTTAAGGGAAACAGAAGGTCTGGGAAAGCAGAGCTAAAGTTAAGAAAGAAACACCAAAAAGAAGGGACCTTTTTTTGCTCCTCTGGGAAAAGGGGCATGGATTTAAGAGAGGAACAGCAGAAAAAAAAACAGAAAAAAAAAATACTTTTTTTGCATTACAATTGAGTGGCTCCTGATTGGTGAATGACACCAAGCACTACATGAGAGCCGGCTATGGCTTTTATCAGGAGCCAGGTAATTAGGTTTTCCAGGCTAACACTATCTTTGAATAGGAAGTATACAGACTTGGAAACAAGTTTGTAGAAAGAGGTTTCAAGGTGAAGGAGATGGAATAAGTTACTAAGATAGAAATGAAAGACATAATAAGTACAAACTAATAATGCATAAGGAAATAGCATTGGAAAATGTGACAGGAGACAGATGAAATTCAGGACCAAAAATTATGTCTGGCTATTACTTACATGGGATACTGTTACAGACTAAAACATATGGTAAGAAACAAATGGAAAGTACTGACAAGTAATTTGCTGTTAGACAAAGTGTAGGTGTGGGACCTTTATTTTTATAACTTAAGGGGGACTATTTTAAAGACCTACTAGAAAATGGCAAAAATGAAGTGTGCATATCTAAAATAGTATCCAGTAATACAAAAATGATAATATTTGTGTGTTTTTAATTATTGTACATATGTGGCAAATAGGCTTTACTACTATAATGAAGAGACACAAAAAATGTGTCAGTTATACAATAAAAAATGTGATATATATGGCCATATTTATTTTTTGTTTGGTCTATTATGTTTGTAATACCAGTCATAACTTACAGCAATGGATGTTTGCTTACTTATATTCAATCAAATGAAAAGTAGCCTATAACATATTATACGAATATTCAATTAAAAAGTTTACTAAATTCCACAAGTTTTTTCCCCTGTATCTTGGAACAGGTTCACTTGAGTGAAACAGTAAGGAACATTAACATCATAGTAGACAGAAGGGAAATGCACTGGTAGATAGAACTGCCAGCAGACAAAGCCTACAAGCTGAATGTACTTGAATTAAAACAGAATTTAACAAAACAGCAGACTCATGTAAATAAGCCTTACATTTATTTGATAACAATAGCGTCCTGAGCAAAGGGGCTGAAAATATTTATTGTAGAAGTTATTTATAGGAATGGTTTTATATGTTTTAAGTGTGTGAATGGTTTTATGTGTGCAGTGAATATCTTTTGCTAAGAATGCCTGGTTGCTGCCACTCCAATGGAGTACAGGGATAAAGCCCTGACTACAGCCCAGCTGACCCAGATATCATTAGTGACTTAGGCAACTGATACAGCAGCAGGGAGGGATGGGCATGTCCATACTGGGAGGGATGACACTCATTGATGATGTTTCCTAAAGGAATGTGTAGTTCAGAGAGGGTACCTGTCCTCCAGCAAAGATGTTGAGCATGGAGAGAGGGAAAAGTGGTAGGGCATATAAAAGGAACACACCTGGACAGATGCGCAGATGGCCAAGACCGCATGGTATCCTTAGAATCCATGACCGGTCCAGGCAAATGTTGCAGTAATCCTGGGAAGTAGGAAGATAGCTCGTAGACCTGGCAAGTACCATGAGGTCTAAGGGGAACAGAAAATGACTGTTTTTTTTTTTTTTTTTTTAACATATGACTATTATATTTGTCAGATGAGGTGTCTTTTTCACAATATATAGGTCTAGCCCCAGTTTCAGAGCCCTTGGATCCAAGAACCCTAAGGATGTCTTCATCAGATCCAAAGACAGGGAGGTTCTTCAACTACAACAGTGTCCCTCAGTCACCTGGCTCTCATGTTTTTGGAGCAGGATAACTCACAGAGCCAAAGCACTGGGGCCGACTCCAGGGATTTAGAGTTAATTCTACTTTTTCAGAGCTGCATGTGACAGCTTGGGTCTGACTGCTTCTTTGAGGTGGGATTTTAGGGTTGCTCAGAGTTTTTCAGCACAGGGGTCTTCAGCTCTCACACTGTAGTCTTCTGTTTCTCCTAGAACTTCTGCCTTTGAGGTACTGGAGAGGGCTTTCTCTCTACGTAGGGATTGGACACCTTTGCCCCCCTTGGATCCTACTTCTACTTAACCATCGGGTTTGAGTTCTGAGCCTCTCACCTCTGTTCCACTGAGACAACCTACCCAATCAAGTCTCCAGTCAGTCCCTAGGGACTCCTCTGCCACTGCTAAAACCTCCCCAGACCATCCCACCAATGATGAGTTTCTATGAAGAGAATGTGTAAGAGGAGACACCTGAATTCTCCACAGGAGTTTCTAATGCAAGACACTGATTTTTATGAAGGGGAAGAGTCACCCAGATCACCACCTGAAAAGCTCTCCAAATCTCTTTCTGGCTCCATGTCCATGGAGGACCAGAATAACATTTCTTCACAACTGGCCACCCATCAGTTCATATCTAATGCATCTGTGAGGTTGATTTCCCATGCTGCAGAGCACAGATCAAAAGCAGCGTGTTTGGGCATAGCTCTCAGAAGACATGCCTGGATGCACTTGCACAACTTTGTGGGGCCCTTCAAGTCTTTGTTCATAAATGTCCCATTTGATGGATCTTCTCTGTTGGCCAGAAAGTGAAAGAAATGCTTTCTAGAAGTGAGCAAGAAGGAAAGACCGTGTCTCTGCTATTGGGATCCATTTCTCCACCCCTCAGACACCATTTTCACAGAATCAGTAAAGCAATAGAAAAATGCAGTTTTGTAAATCCCATGTTCCTTTTCATGACTCATGAGGAGATGGTTCTCTCAGAGGCAGAGGGGGTAACTCTAATGGAAGATGCCACCCTCTTAGCAGAGATGGCCAGCAAAACCAGGGTTTCAGGGATTCCTTCTCTTAAAAACCTTATCAACATTCCTGAAAGGTTGCTTGGCTGTTTTTCTCTGGAGGTAGGCAGGGGTCACTTGTCTCTTCACTTAAAAGCCTTAGCATCCATCACAACAGATTCCTGGGTGCAGAATTCCCTCCATAAAAACAAAAAACTTACTTGATACTCCACCAATCAGAGTGCAGCAGCTCTGGAAATAAGAAAGCTGCTAGAAAAAAAGAGTCATCCACCCCCCCCCCCAACCTAAATAAACAGGCACTCTAGAAGATATCTTCACTTCTGGCTGAGAGACAGTCATTATCAATTCAGAGGACTGCTCTTTGGTCTCACCACAGCCCCCAGAGAGTTTACCAAATGCAAGAAAGTGGTAGCAGCTCACCTAAGACTTCTTGGACTTTGGATGTTTCTGTATCTAGATGACTGGATCCTGACTGATCCAACCAGGTATCTACTTTTACAAGCAAGGGACTATATACTCCAGTTCTCATTCCTACACAGACCCTGTAATTCATAGGTGCTCCTTTAGATATGATCACTCAGATAGCATCTCTAAATCCAACAAGAGCACACACCCTCAGATCCCAGGGAAAAGAAGTGATCTTGCATTCATCTCCACCAGCATTACTGGTTTTGCAGGCCTTAGGGTCAATGGCAGTATTACTCTCATTGACTAGATATCAAATGGAAATTCTACAGTGGACCTTGTCATTCCGGTGCTCTATTCTAAAACAGCCCTTATTTACCCCAGTCAGGATTACACAATTTTGCAGGGAACATCTACTGTGGTAGAGCTGTTTGAACACACTTTTTCAGGGCTGTTCTTTCATTTTACCTCTCCAAGTGCCCACAGTGACTATGGATACCTCCCATCTGGAGTGGGTGGGCATTTCTTAGGAAGGACAGTCCAAGATATGCAGTCCCCCTCAACAGGCCAATTTGCATAGCAGTGTCCTAGAGATGAGAGCTGTCCTAACACTGCAAGTCTTCCAAGGTGCACTTCTGGGGCAATTGTGAGTCAATCAGGCAATATGTTTGCAATCTGGTATATCAACAAACAGGGGGGATCCAGGTCTTAACATCTTTGTCACAAGACAATGAGAGAGTAAAAATGGGCAGTCTCTTCTAGGCATTTTCTCATTGAAATGCCTACATTGCTTGCAGACAGACTAAGCAGGTTCATTCTGATGCCATATTAGTGGTCTCTCAATGTTAAAGTGGTGGAAACAATTTTCCATCTATGGGTTCAGCCATGTTGCAATCTCTTTGCTTCCCCCTCTCAGCAACAAGTGCAGCAGGTACTTCACCTTGAACCCTTCTCCAGGGGTGTCACTGAGAGAGTCTCTAGTTCAAAATTGGCCTTCTGGTCTCCCCTATGGTTATTTCTCATTACATCTAATCCCCAACTTTTTTCAGAAAGCCTACTAGTTAAAGAGTTCAGTAATCTTCATTGTACCTTTTTGGCCTCATCAAATCTGGTTTTCCTTTCTGAGGCCTCATCTTCTCTGTCCACCCCAGTCCAGATCTCACATCTTATCCTATGGAAATACTTTATCCGAACATATCAGGCCTCAGCCTGATACATTTTTTTCCATAGGTTCATAGGTTCATAAATTATAATGATGGCTAGACAGTCTAAGCTTTCTTCCCTGGTTTGACATATCCTTTTATCCTCTCAAAAGACTTCTGATAGGAGGGTTTACAGAAATAAATGTAAATGGTTTTCTATTTGGCCCTACAATGTCATCTACACCCTTTTTCTGCTTCAGCTTACACAGTGCTAGATTTTTCAGCATTGGTGGTGGTGCTGCGGTAGAGTTGTCACCTCACAGTAAGACGCTGCCCGGTTCGATTCTCAGCTAGAGCATCTTCTGCGTAGAGACATGTGTGAATGGGTGTACCTTCGTTGAAGGTTGTGTGTCAGGGCTGGTAACTCGGCAAGTAAAAATCAACTACCAATCATTAGCGGACTGGAGTTCTGCTGTGGCGACCCCTAACCGGGAAAAGCCGAAAGACACAATAACCTCTTCCAAAGGGGGCTAGTTTTTATACTATTAATGTCCAGCTGGCTGCTATATCTATCTGGCACCTTCTAAATTGTGAAAATCCTTCATGAAAGGCACCTTTTTACTTAGGCTTCCAGTCAAGGACCCTGCTCTTCATTAGGACTTGTTTATTTTAATTCAAAGTTTGACACAAAGTCCATTTGAACCCTCCACCAAATTAGACCTAACATTTTTGTCTTGGAGGACCCCTTTCCTAGTCTTCTATCCATTAACTAGATGAGTATCCAGACTCCAGGCTCTTTCTTCCAAGCCTCCATACCTGGTCTTTCATAAGGACAGGGTGTATTTATGCACTAGTCTATCTGTTTTACCTAAGGTGGCTTCTTAGTCTAAAATTAATCAGCTCATCAACCTCCTGGTTTTCTTCCCAAAGTTTCCAATAAAAGTGAATATATGCTGCATCTCTTGGATATACACAGGCAGCTTCAATTTATTTGTCATTGAACCAAAGATTTCAGAAAATCTGATGAATTATTTGTCTCCTTTTCTCATTACAGATTGGGTGTGGCAGTTTCCAAAGTAATTTTAGTCAAATGGTTGACTGATTGCATATCCTTTGTTTGTAAGCTTAGAGGGTTCTGTTTGCCTAAGCCACCAAGTGCACATTCAACGAGGCCTATGATGAATTCTTCAGCCTGTTGCTCAAAAGCTTCAGTAGATGACACCTGTGCAGCTGGCACTTGGTGCAATGCTCAAACCTTTATTGCTCATTACAAGTTAGCCGTGATTTCTAAAGGCAGAACTGCCTTTGGCTCTGCAATACTCTGAAATATCTATCCATGAGGACCACCCAAGGTTCATCTAGCTGAGGACTCTGTCCCATCAGTTAAAGAACAAATGAAAATGACAACATCAGATACAAAGGTTATGTACTTACCATAATGATGCATCTGTATTATCCATTTTCATTCTTCCTCAACTTGCCACCATCCTACCCCCTTCCCTTTCTTCCTGGAAAACCCGTAAGGGATTTTTCTTGGGAACTCTTTGTTCCTTGTTTCAGTTCCAGTTTTATCTCTGCTGTTTCTTTTTTATATATTCTGTGTAGAATAAACTATATGTTATGGGGGCAGTAAACTCGATCTGAGGTACATTAATTTGGTGGGGCTTTATGGGTAAGGGAGAAGCTTGTGAGCTGGATCAGCGAATCTAATGAAGTAGTTAAGCTGAATCCAAGTTTGGATCTAGGGCAGATGTTGAGAAAGAATGAAAATGGACAACACAGATACATCATTATGGTGAGTACATAACTTTTGTTTTTAATTACGCACGCTGTGAGGTCTCCTCAATGCATGGAAACATCAAGTAAAAAACATTATTTGTGTGCGTACATATAGATGGATAGATAGCTAGATAGACAGATAGATGTCTACATATATATATATATATATACATACATATATATATATATATATATATATATATATATATATATATACATATATATATACATATATATATATATATATATATATATATATATATATATAGATATATAGATATATATATATATATATATATATATATATATATATAGGTCTACCTGATAATGCCGAAAGCTGAGAAAAATGACAACGACATAATCAACACCGGAAGATCACAATGGAGAAGACTGAAAGTTGAAAATCCCGACGCTGAGAACACTGACATGTTAAGGCAAGTGTGCGATAGGGATGGACGTTAGGGTCAGGGTGCGGGTAAGGTAAATGTGTGATAGTGACAGACTTAAGGGTTAGGGGCAGATTATGTGAGTTAGGGTTAGGGTGTGGGTAAGGTAAGTGTGCGAAAGTGACAGACTTAAGGGTTAGGGGCGGATTAAGTGAGTTAGGGTTAGGGTGCGGGTAAGGTAAGTGTGCGATAGTGACGGACCTTAGGGTTAGGGTTTTGGTTAAGTTTAGTGCATAGATAGTTGTATATGTAAGGTTTAGTGTAGGTTTGTAAGGTTGTTGGTGTGCTTGTGTTGTGTGTGTGTTTTTCAGAAAAGGTATTTGTTTTGTTGATTGTCGGGATTGTGGTTTGTCGGGCATTTGAAGTTTCATGTTTTTGAACTTTCAGTTTTGTGGAGTTGGTTATTTCGTTGTCAGTGTTTTGGCGTGTCAGCGTTATCAGGTAGACCCATATATATATATATATATAGATATATATATATATATATATATATATATATATATATATATATATATATATATATATATATATATACATATACATATATATAAATATATATATATATATATGGATCTAGGCTATTGCACAAAATCACATTTCAATGAAACATAAACGACCAAACAAACTTTAGCAAAAGTGATTTTCACCGAAAAAGTACTTTCACTAAAGTGTGCAAAACAAATTATGAAACAACAACATTAAAAAAAAAAAACACAGTACTCACATTTGCAAGCCCTCCTGCACACCCCATGTGGGGGGCTGTGCCCCCCACCCCCCTACTTTTATATTCTCACTCTGATATCACACTGCAGTGGGAAAAAAGGAAAATATTCCCTTATCTCCACTGTGCTACAATCTCAGCAACAGCCATTTCCCCGCATTTTTATCTTTTTTTTTAGCACAGTTTTGCGAAAGTGCTTTTTCGCTGAAAAGCACTTTCGCGACAGTATGCTGGGCCATTTCACTTTCAGTGAAACAGTTGTTCGTTAAACAGTACGGATCCCATAAATATATATATATATATATATATATATATATATATATATATATATATATATATATATATATATATATATCAATACACGTGCACACGCACACACACACACACACACACACACACACACACACACACACACACACACACACATGCACACACGCACACACGCACACACACACACACACACACACACACACACACACACACACACACACACACACACACACACACACACACACACACACACACACACACACACACACACACACACACATATATAAAGAAGGACATTACATATTTATTTATTTTTTTTACTCGCTAAAAAAACAAAAATAAAATCTTTTCAAGCACATGACTTGCATCCTGGGGCCATTTTCTTCTACCTACTTTGAAGTGGACTAGTGAAGATGAAGAGGTGGAAATACTTGACATCACCATTCCTTATGGGATAGGAGAGAGTATTTAGTACCCTGGAAGAGTTACTATTAGAGGCTTGACCTCCTCTCATGAGAACAGATTATACTCTTTATAAGTACATCCTTAAGTTAAATAAGTGTATGTAAAGCTATATACTTACAGAAATATGTACATTTTAAAATCAGTGATGTATTACAATTTTCCATCTTTTTTTTTTTTTGTAAATCAAATCAGAAAATATCTCGTTAAAGAATCTATCCTCTCCAATCAAAGACTTATAGTTATGAAGTTGTGAATCACAACAACATGGGAATGAAGGTTGCCAACCAACATGCCGATACTTTATGATGAACTATTAAAGTTAAACAGCAGAGGTAAACACAAGGTAAAATACAGCTCCATCTCAACTTTTCTTCTTGACATTGGTTCCAGTGCATGAGGGAATTTGACCTTTCAAGCCCAGGGCCACCAAATAACTAATAATATTCATTAATGTTTCAGCAAAGAATGTACACTTTTGTGCATCACTGCTACACAGCAAGACAATGACAGGTACACTCTGCAGAGATGAAAGCAATGATGAAGAATGCTGAGACAGAGGAGGCCAGAGTCGCTTAGTCTGTCACTAGAGAACGAACTGCTTAAATATACAAACCTTCTTTAATGCCACTTCAATATTACAGAATCATAAAACAGGTTAAGAATAACAGTTCAATAAATAAATAAATGATAAATTAAATTAAAAGGCACTTTAAATTTGTGCCAGCCAGTCTATGCTAGTTGATATATTATCCATCCCAAGTTCCTTCTTGTCTAATCCCATTAAATATCTGGACACTTCATGGCTAAATAACTCATTCATTTCTTATTCACAGTCAGTTGCTTGAACTTGCTCCCAGTCTGTTTATAGCAGATTTATATTTTCCTTAAGTATAACCTTCTTCTTCCCACCTCATTCTTTTGTAGATTTCACCAAGTCTCCTATCCTACTCCCTAGACATACCCCAGGAGTTCAGACTGTACTGATCCATTACAATTTCTCACCTGCTTCTTTAACTAGAGCGATGCTTACACTAGAGTTAGAATGCATGCCTCCCTTACCTCCTTGATGGGTTAAGGTTCCTTCTCCACTCTGCATTTACATGTGTTGCCTTATCTTAGATAGATCACTTCTCCCAATCCAACCCTCAACTATCTGTCATTCCTAAACAACCAATACACTTTCATGTTCTACACTATCATTACTGGCAATGCAGCTGTCATACCAACAATGTTCATCCTCCCCTGTTTGCTTATGAGTCACCATCTTCTTTCCCAGACTCCTTGTGTTGTACAATAATACTACCCAGTCATGCTCCAGGTCACTCATTTGTTCTTTGCCATGTTTTATTTCAATTTTTCTCCTTAGTAGCTGTGCCCCACTTTTTCTAATTCTGTAGTACACCTCACTGTTTCAAAGATATGGCTATATAAATGTACCTCCTAAACACAAATCTAAGCACTACTGTTCCTTCTGAGCTAAGATGAAGCCTCTGCTTGACATAAGCCTATTGCCTCTTCTTATCCTCCCAGTCTCCATGCCTGTCCCAAGTACTTTGCTCTTGTGCACTGCCATAATCAGTCATTATGTCCCTTAATCCTGTTTTACCTTGATATATGGGTTTGTGGTACAGATTCCTCACTTAAGAATTCAACAGTGCTCTCCATTATTGGCATCTAACTCCAGCCTCCCTGTTCCTGTTTACTACCATCCAGATTGTCTCCTCTGACAGATTACTGATGCCACCAAGCATCCCAGCATGCACCCTACCCATTCCCATGCTGACTACACTGATCACCTCTTTCCATGTCTTCCTAAGTCTAAGCCACAAACCATATCTGTGTTCTCTTGGTGAATGAGCCATACATTCTGCTCCTCCTCAGTGTCCCCATATGCCTACTTCAGTTCATGTCTCGTTTCATTTCTCTTCCTATTTGCAGTCTTCCCTGTCCATCTGTCATGTCTTCCTCTCTTCTACTGGTCTCCCTCCTAATTTTTTCCATTGCATCCTTTCTCCTTGCCTTCCACTGACCCTTCCTTTACAGCCAGTCTCTGCCATTTCCCCCCTCATTGTCAGCCATTACATTTTTCTTCCTTTATTAATTATTAAAGTTCTCCGAATTTCCTGCAGATCCATATCATCAGCAAACCATACGCTCCATAAGCACCCCCTGCTCCCCACTTTTAGTATCTTACCCACCTCTGTCCTCATCTCCTCCAATATGCATTTGTCCCATTTTACCCCACAATTTTCTTTTCCTTTCTTTATTTTCTTTTTAATTTACTAGCATGCAGGTCTTTCTTGTGCCTGTGCTTTCAGCATTGTTTTAGTAAACACTGTACAAGTTAATGGGCACCTAAACAGTACAGTAGGCAATCAACTGGACTGAGCCCCTCCCGTAACAATTTCTGACTCCAAAACTATAAAATGTGACCAGTACACGTCTGATAAATGAGATAGACAGCATATACTCTTTCCAAAATTTTAATTCTTTATGCACCATAAAAACAAGTATCATCTATCAAAGGTAGCTGCCACAGTTTGGGAAATATTTATTTTTTTACCTCATTATGAAGTGATCTCATCGGACATTACATTACCTTCGAGAGCAGTGAATATACTCCAATGCAGTAGGGTTTTCTGTTTCTTAGGTTTTTGGTCAGCTATCCTAAGACTGTTTTATTTGTACAGTTTTGATTTTTTTATCTTGTTCTGACTAGCCAAAAATAAGAGAAAAAAATGGATTTGTCCTCTGTCTCTATACTTCCTGACAAATGTGTGGATAACTGAAAAACAAATAAGGATAGCAGGTTTCTGTGAGTGTCAGAATTATTCAGCATGTTTTGATTTGCAAATAAGTAGAGCTAAATATGCAAAGACCTATTAATCATTTTCTGCATTGATAAACATAAACATTTACACTTCTAAACAAAATGATATGCACAAATTCAAAATTAAGCAGATAATCAATTAGATCTGATGCATAACAAAAGCAAAGGTTAATATAAAGCAACCTTTAAAAATAGTGTTTTTTATTTCAAATATATTTTACATTACCACCTGACCTCCAGAATAACAAGACTTTGTGCTAAGATGGCAATTCATATAATAAAAGGGGCTCAGTGCAGATTCTTGCATGAGAAACCATTTTAAATTCTGGGTCTTACGTTTTATTAATGAAATCTCAAACGCTCAGTTATTTTTTTTTCATATATAAGATAACATTTGTTTAACAATTGGATGCAATAAGCCTGTTTAACTTGCCCTTTTCAGTTTAGTTAGCACTCTGTCTACTTGCTATCTCAACCTTTTCCGTCCTCTTTTTTCCACTTGCCCTGTGTCCTTTTTAATGCCTTTATGGCTTCCCTCTCCATTATCCTTTCCTTTAGACTGTTCCATGTGTACAAGACAATGTCTGTGAAAAAGTACCTTCAGAGATGCAGGGAATAAATGGCCCCTACAATATTCTGCTTATGCCCTATTCTCCCTCTGGCATTTCTCTTCAGAATAACCCCTCACATCTCCCCAATTTGATTTTGTGCACCAGTATAATATCCCCTGGTTTAAAATGAGAAGGCCTCTTGCTGCTGCAGCATCTGATTATATTCATTCCCCTCCATCCAGTCGATTTTTCTGGTACCATTCCTTAATACTTCTTTCAACTGCTTATTATCCCTTTCCTTATATGGATATCTGGTACCATTCCTTAAGACTTCTTTCAGCTGCTTAGTATCCCTTTCCTTATATGGATATCTGGCACCATTCCTTAAGACTTCTTTCAGCTGCTTATTATCCCTTTCCTTATATGGATATCTGGTATCGTTCCTTAAGACTTCTTTCAGCTGCTTAGTATCCCTTTCCTTATATGGATATCTGGTACCATTCCTTAATACTTCTTTCAGCTGCTTAGTATCCCTTTCCTTATATGGATATCTGGTTCCATTCCTTAAGACTTCTTTCTGCTGCTTAGTATCCCTTTCCTTATATGGATATCTGGTACCATTCCTTAAGACTTCTTTCAGCTGCTTAGTATCCCTTTCCTTATATGGATATCTGGTACCATTCCTTAAGACTTCTTTCAGCTGCTTAGTATCCCTTTCTTTATATGGATATCTGGCACCATTCCTTAAGACTTCTTTCAGCTGCTTAGTATCCCTTTCCTTATATGGATATCTGGTACCGTTCCTTAAGACTTCTTTCAGCTGCTTAGTATCCCTTTCCTTATATGGATATCTGGTACCGTTCCTTAAGACTTCTTTCAGCTGCTTAGTATCCCTTTCCTTATATGGATATCTGGTACCATTCCTTAAGACTTCTTTCAGCTGCTTAGTATCCCTTTCCTTATATGGATATCTGGTACTGTTCCTTAAGACTTCTTTCAGCTGCTTAGTATCCCTTTCCTTATATGGATATCTGGCACCGTTCCTTAAGACTTCTTTCAGCTGCTTAGTATCCCTTTCCTTATATGGATATCTGGTACCATTCCTTAAGACTTCTTTCAGCTGCTTAGTATCCCTTTCCTTATATGGATATCTGGTACCATTCCTTAAGACTTCTTTCAGCTGCTTAGTATCCCTTTCCTTATATGGATATCTGGCACCGTTCCTTAAGACTTCTTTCAGCTGCTTAGTATCCCTTTCCTTATATGGATATCTGGTACCATTCCTTAAGACTTCTTTCAGCTGCTTAGCATCCCTTTCCTTATATGGATATCTGGTACCATTCCTTAAGACTTCTTTCAGCTGCTTAGCATCCCTTTCCTTATATGGATATCTGGTACCATTCCTTAAGACTTCTTTCAGCTGCTTAGTATCCCTTTCCTTATATGGATATCTGGTACCATTCCTTAAGACTTCTTTCAGCTGCTTAGTATCCCTTTCCTTATATGGATATCTGGTACCATTCCTTAAGACTTCTTTCAGCTGCTTAGTATCCCTTTCCTTATATGGATATCTGGCACCGTTCCTTAAGACTTCCTTCAGCTGCTTAGTATCCCTTTCCTTATATGGATATCTGGTACCGTTCCTTAAGACTTCTTTCAGCTGCTTAGTATCCCTTTCCTTATATGGATATCTGGTACCATTCCTTAAGACTTCTTTCAGCTGCTTAGTATCCCTTTCCTTATATGGATATCTGGTACCGTTCCTTAAGACTTCTTTCAGCTGCTTAGTATCCCTTTCCTTATATGGATATCTGGCACCGTTCCTTAAGACTTCTTTCAGCTGCTTAGTATCCCTTTCCTTATATGGATATCTGGTACCATTCCTTAAGACTTCTTTCAGCTGCTTAGTATCTCTTTCCTTATATGGATATCTGGTACCATTCCTTAAGACTTCTTTCAGCTGCTTAGTATCCCTTTCCTTATATGGATATCTGGCACCGTTCCTTAAGACTTCTTTCAGCTGCTTAGTATCCCTTTCCTTATATGGATATCTGGCACCATTCCTTAAGACTTCTTTCAGCTGCTTAGTATCCCTTTCCTTATATGGATATCTGGTACCATTCCTTAAGACTTCTTTCAGCTGCTTAGAATCCCTTTCCTTATATGGATATCTGGTACCATTCCTTAAGACTTCTTTCAGCTGCTTAGTATCCCTTTCCTTATATGGATATCTGGTACCATTCCTTAAGACTTATTTCAGCTGCTTAGTATCCCTTTCCTTATATGGATATCTGGTACCATTCCTTAAGACTTATTTCAGCTGCTTAGTATCCCTTTCCTTATATGGATTCCGGAGGTATACTTGCTACTCAGTATGTTATCGGACAAAATCCTTGCGGAACGGGAGCACTACTGATTTGCTCATAGACTACCTCTCTAAGGATATGCTACAACATTCTATTTGTGGCTACCACCATCCCTGTGGTACAGCTGAGGTGTGGTCAGTACCCCTGATCATTTCCTTTTCTGTTGCCACCAGTTCTGTTCTACTTCAACCAGAGCTGTTGTGGCCAAAGTGCAGAACTTTACATATGATTGCACTGGGCCTCAACTGCCACCTTTCTGCCCACATGTTCAGCCTTTCAAATCCTCTGATAGCCTATTCCCCCTTTCTGCCACTGCTGCCTCTATCTTTATATCATCAGCAAAGAGGCAGGTCATATTCATCTTTGCCTCACAAATAAATGCAAGAGCAGGCAACATCCAGAGAGGGAGCTGTTACTTCAAAGAAGGCATGGGTTGCAAATCTGTTCCCTTACTAATGAAAAAGGCAGAGGAAGCATCCAAGGATGGGACATAGCTAACACAGCCAATAATTGTATGATCTTTTAAATGTGTAATGTAGAGAATAAGCCCAGGAGGGGATATTAATGCACACAGAACACACCAGCACACCTGTGCCCAACAGATATGGAGGAGGCACAAGTGGTGTCCAACAACTCAGAGCTGTCATTTTACAGGGTGCATAACTATGTACCTGATAACAATCTGGTCAGTGTTTACAAAACATATCTAAGATTTGCCAGTAACAACAAAATGTTTAAGTTGTGTGTTGCATGTGCTAACAGTGGTGCATGTTATCATCTTAGAAACACAACCTTACTTAAAATCCTGATTCCATTACAGGGCTTCACTGCAGGTCTGCATTTCTTAATTCCATCACAGCTAATTAATTTCAGCAGTCTTTACATCAGGTTCCAGCATGCTGATGTCAGTCAGCTTTAAATGTAAATGTTAGAAATTTAAAGGCAATGATTTTGGCTTGATCAATTACTTACAATTACACTTCCCCATGATGCAGCTCCTGCATTGGCAGTTAGCTGCTTTGAGGTTGGCATAGAATGTTCTTATATAATCCAAACATACAAAGGTTTGTGTATAAACATAACATATTTTACATGACATGGATCCTGTTTATCTAAAGGAGCTATTAGTACCCTACAGGTTGACACACTCACTGCTTTACTCAGTCACTCACTTTCTGCAATGATTCGCTGTCACTTCTTATTAACTATAAAAACTGCACATGCGCGCACACACATACACACACACACACGCACACACTCACACGCACAGTCTCTCTCTCACTCAGGATTGCCTATTTATTTGAATTTACTACCCATACATATTTTATTGTATTTTTTTTATTCAGTCTTTCTTAACTGGGGTAGAACATATATAGACCATTTTCAGACCCAACCCAGGAAATTACACCCCCTCCAAAAAAAAAAAAAAAGGAATCATAACTGATGTAGGACAAGGATAAATGGAAATGTAAAATGCCAATGTGATGAGCAAATAAGAAATGTATGGAAATAGGCAATGAAGCAATGTTTTACAGCATCCACATCATCACAAGTTGGTTATTTATTTATTTTTAATACTTTTTAACAGGGTTAAACTCACCAGGTAGATGGTCTTTTTTCAGGTGCTTATAGTTTATAAAGTACTTACATCACTAAATGGTTAAATGCGTATCTATATTATATAGCGTATTTATATTATTTCTTCATTAATTTTATCTAACTAGGAGAGGTAAAAAGAAAGAAAGGAGATCATTATCAGGTGATATCTGGGGGAGACGATGACATTTGCATGTGGCTTCTTTGAACAGGTGTTTGATTAGCGCCTTTCTGAATTTTTAAAAAGGGTATGTCTTCCTCTGGTCTGAAGGACTGACTCCTAAGTTTGATATGTCATTATGTAAAAGACTATGTTGTGGAGTGGAGTCTATTTTGGTGACTAGATAGATTTATGGAGTTTGAGATATGAGGTTATAATTGGTATTTCATGTATTGCGTCTATGACCAAAGAAGAGAAATTTTTCATTGTGCATTAACATGTAAGTAAAAGAGCCTCAGAGAAGGGTGCATCTTTGTTTTATTGGGAGCACTGAGCTTTGGCTAAGACATTGCAGTGATGCTTTCTTGGGGGTGGGGCTAAGATAATGATTGACAGGTGTAATTAGCTGTGGTTGCAGGTTGTATAGTTTTTATTTTCCTTCATGTGCTGGAAATGATAGGAAGGGTGGATTCAGGCTGAGCTACTTCCTCTTCCAGTGGTTCACAGGTATTTACTAGGCTAATGGCCCTGGAGCCTTTACAAGCCTAGCCCATAGGATTACCCTGGCATCGTGCCATCCAACCTTAGTTCACAGTGCCTCTGTCAAGCAGAGCCACTGGAGTGATTCCCGGGGTGAATTTTTTATTTCCCATCTAACTTCTGGGGAGATAAATATTCCAAAATGTTTTTTGGCTTTGCAATATTGATACAGAATTGGAAATTTAGATGCTTTCATGTTTGTGGAATGTGTGGATCTTATACCAAAGATCGTGGCTTTGTTTTTGTTTTTAAGTGTTAAGGAAGAGATTTTTAGTTATAAGACAATGTAAGAGGGAAGAGGTTAGGTCTTCTTCCAGTTCTTTTAATGGAGATGTTTGAAGAGTTAAATCAATAGCTATCATTTCCATGTATGTATGTATGTCTGTAGAGCATAAAGAGAAGTTGTGGAAGCTTGGCTGATACAGTCTTTATGAAAAGGAAAGCAAAAGGTAGAGGTGAAAGGGCAGAACTCTGTGGAGCTCCTTGGTGACAGGAGCATTTCATGGGAGATGGGTATGAGGGGGTTGAGGCTAAAATCTCTAATAATTGTGATATTTTTTATGAAGTTGTATGTTGGACTGCTTGATCATAGGATCATAGGAGATTACTAGGCTATCAACCCGGAGGTCATTTCAAGCCTAGCCTTTTCATAAAAATGTAATACCATAGAAATGCTAGTCAATATTCAAGACTGCATTTAGTAGTGACTGACCATGTCCAGGAGGGTTGTGGGTGCTCTCCCCAGTAAGAATTTATGGTGGTTCATCCATTCCTCCAGATTCCTCTTGAACATTGTCATAGAGGTGCTCTGTTTCATGTGAATCGGTAGCCTGTTCCAAAGATGTGGCAGTCACTGGGAGACAAATCTGTCCCTCCAGCATGCCCTATTTAACTTGTAGGCCATATTTAGGTCCCTGGCATGGGCAGCTCTAGGCATGTTTGATTTACATAAATATGCAGCAAGTTCATTAGGTTTTGGTCTGAGATTGCTCTAGGAAGGTTTTGAATTTGAATGATTGTGATGGGGGGTGGGGCTCTTGCTAAAATAAGATAAGAGTACAACATGGTCCACTCTATCAAAGGCCTTAGTCAAGTTAGTGAATACAGGATGTGTGAATTCACCTTTGTTCTTGCTTTGAAGGATAGTGTCTGTTAGTTGGTATAAGGCTGTTGTGATACTTTGACCAGACCAGAAACCATGTTGGGGGGGGGGGATATGTATGGTATATTTGTTATGTAGTCAGTAAGTTGTAAAAAACAACTCTTTCTAGTACTTTTCCCAAAGCTGGTAGTATGGATATGCATTGGAAGTCATTTTTGTCTTTCAAGTTTGATATTTTGGGTATGGCTCTGACTATGGCCAATTTACATTCAGAAGGAATGCAGTTTTGTGCAAAGCAGAAGTTGTATAGATATTTTAGAGGGATTGCTATGTAGTCTTTGCATAAAAAGATAAACCAGACTAAGAGGCCATCACTTCCAGAGGGGTGCATCCATAGGGATTTGGTCAATATTTTTGAGTATTTCCTTGCTTTGGAGATAACATGGTAGTATGAAAGCAGCTGGGGTAGGATGGCAATTAGTACTGTGTGATGGGTTGGGGGAGGGAGGGAGCCAGGATACCAAATTCTGTTAGAGATGTCTGAGGTGAAGTGGACCTGAACTAGTATATAGTGAGTTGTTTTGAGTTTGGTGTCTGTGTTTGTTATAGCCTATAATGTAATTACAAGGTTGTATAATTGTTTGAAGTTATTTTTTGTTTATGATGTTGGTGCTGCTAGTGTTTTTTTTTTTTGTATTTTTTTTTAATAATTGTTTGGAAAGTGCAGTAGATCACTGGTTAGAGCTGCACAGTGGATAGCCGGTTCATTCATTGGTAGTAATGACTTCTAATCTGTTTTGCTGAGTTCTTCTTTTAGTATTATTATTATTACTATTATTATTATCATTATTTAGATTTAGGTATGAATGAGAATAGGTGCGGTGGTGATGCTGCGGTAGCATTGTGGCCTCACAGTAAGACGTTGTCCTGTTCGATTCTCAGCTAAAGCGTCTTCTGTGTGGGGACATGCGTGAATGGGCGTACCTTCATTGAAGGTTGTGCGTCAGGCCTGGCAAGTCGGTACGTAAAAATCTACTGCCAATCATTAGCAGACCGGAGTTCCACTGTGGTGACCCCTAACCGGGAAAAGCCGAAGGATACAACAACAACAACAACAACATGAATTAGAATAGGCATGGAGGAAGTTTATTTGGAAATGAGAAAGTGAAAGAGATAGGGATGGTAACTAAGTGTCAGGAGGAGAATGGTAATGTCTGATATTAAGTCAGGGGAGCTGGTGAATAGGAGGTCTAATATTGAGAGGGTACTTGAGAAGTAATTGGGTCTTGTGGTTTCCTTAATTAGTCGTCTGATTCCTAGGTTGGTAAGCATGTATGTGATTTCACAGGAGATGGGTGCAAGAAGTTCAGACTAAAATCTCTAATAATTATGATTTTTTTATGGACATTGTGTTTTGGGCAGCGTGATCTAGGAAGGTTTTGAAATTGATAGACTTTGATGGGGGGGGGGGGGTCTAGTCTAAAATATTTGCAAGTGATGAGGAATAGCTGAAGTTAATTTCAGATGTTAGCCAGTTGGGGTCTTGATCATTTGTTGAAGTCTTCTGGTTAATTATAGCTTTTTTAAGGTTATCTCATTAAGCATGAGGGTGCTGAAACTCTGCTTCTTGGGTTGGAGATGAAGCTATTATCATTTGTTTTTTGGTGGGTTATCTCTGGTGTATTTATTTTTACCCATGACTCTGTCATGCCAATTATGTCTGGATTATGGGTTCTGATGAACCTCTGTATTTGCTCTAGCTTATTTACCATGCCACTTGCACTAATTATGGTTTATTAAGATATGTGGTGTTGGCAGAGATTGTGCAGTTGAATATATTTGGAGGATGATGGAAGAGTCTGTGGATGAGTTCTATGTAGCTGTGGCATAGTCATATGGTAAGTAGTGTTGTTACTTTAATGCACTATTTAAGGATTTGAGTGAGTGGGGGTTCAGGGGGTGGTGTTGTATTGAATGTAGGTTTTATGGGTGATGGTCGAGATGTAATTGAGTATGTAACATGAATAGTGATTTTCTGTAGTGTATTTAGAAGGGATGGTTGCAGGCTAATGAACTGTTACGTGGAAAGAGTTAGGGATGTAGAAGTGGGTATAATGAGTGATGTGGTTGGGGAGTGATGTGTTGTGGAAACTCAGCAAAATAGTTTTATACATATACAAAACAAAAAACACATTTTGTAGTTAAACCATATAAAGGAATGATGTATATATGCCCTGTAATAAGAAGGCAACATACATAGCTGAAGGAACATACATTGACAAGGTTTGTATTTCAAAGTTATTCACTTCCAGTGTAGCACATAAGTGAATGTTATATTACAAGCTGAACACTTTTGTAATAAAAAGAATTATTATAAAAGAGTATAAAGAATTAATGGCCATACAAAAGAGTTGTTATGGTTAAGAATGCATGTAAGTACAATACAGCTTGGAAGGCATTGACATGTGTAGTAAATATACAGTATACTGTGAAATTAGAGACGATTTACCTTCAGACATTGTGCATAGAAATGGAAAAAGATGTTCACTGCTGTCACGCAGTGGTGTATATAACTGAACCCCTGGAATGCATGAGTGCACTCTTAGTGTCTGGATGTAATGGCAGTATGTTCCTGCTGAGATACACTGTGTCCGATAATACAGACACAACATGTGTTCCTAGATCCTGAGGGATGACTTGATGGTTCAAGGACAGATGTGAGGGTGTGACAGGTGATCACTATGAAGATGAATGAGTAAGTCATAAGATGATTTCAGAACATCTCAGAATATTATGACATATAAATTTAACAGGCACATTAGAAGTGCATTTTGAAATAAGGTCCTTTCTATGTTGTTCTTCAGTTGCTGATATGAGTTGATTTCAGATGCTGTGAGAGAGAGGTATGAAAGGAGAAGAAAGTGTATATTTAATATGGAAACTAACCTCAGCATCCTGGAAAAGTTGGGTCTACTTCAGAAGACTGACAAACCAAAAGACTGAATCCCAAAATACTGAAAACTCAAAATACTTAAATATTCCAACTCCTGCATCTCACAACAGTGGAGAAGAGCAAATTCCATCCTTCAGTATTTTGAGTTTTCAGTATTTTGGGATTCAGTCTTTTTGGTTTTTCAGTCTTCTGAAGTAGACTCAGAAAAGTCTGCCTAATGATGTTATAGCCTTAAAAGATCTTTCGACATTCAAGTTGAAAAATCTCCTTATCAAAGAATAGAAATGCAAATGCTTCAAAGATGCTGGTTAATTCATTGTAACATTAAAATAAGTCCTATAAAAATATACACAACATTAATTATATTTCTTAATAGCAACACTTATTGTTGACAAACAATATATTCTTGCATTCAGAATACACATATTTTCTTAATGTATTTACACTGACTAATTGTATGTCTAAGCTGAATTTTTTTGTCTTAACTGTTTCAACTTTACTTTATCCTCAATGCCTCTACATCACTATACAAATCTGGTATATGCCTTTGCTTGTTCAATTTGTAAATTTGTTTTACAATACTATAAATGTTATGTTGGCCTCTTTGTATGGTGAATAGCTGAAAGGGGGTCTTATATCAACCTATCAACTTGATTAACAAAATAAATATTATAATAATAATAATAATAATAATAATAATAATAATAATAATAAAATAAGATACACAAGTTCTAAATAGAGGGAAATGCAATGACTACAGGCAAAGTCCTGAAGGTCATTATGGGTTCTATTCATTTCTACCTGAGAAACTGCATGTAGCCAGTGTGTTATTGGTAATCTATAGCAGTGCAAGGCATTAATCTAGACAGCTGCATACATTATGTGCACTAATTTTTTTTAAGTAAGGTTGTGTTGTAAAAAGTTTACTCTTCTATGAATCTAAAGCCATCCAGATTTATGAAAATTAAGGCAGTGATAATTCCAGCAAAGTGCAGTGCTGACAAATATTGATTCTGTTTTATAACCTTTAACAATTTTTTCCATGGTACATTTTGTTACAAGATTATAGCCCAAACATGAGCTTTGTCCCAAGAAAGGTTTGACATATTACTTTGGTTTTATGTATGAGATATGTCTTCACCCATTACAGTATCCTGGTGGCTTATTTGGCTTTTGAGGATGGTACTTCAAAATACAGTATGTGGTTAGTTTTGTTGTACTGTGATTCTCAGATATCTGATGTTATTCTCCTCAACTATTAAGGATACAATCATGCTTAAACGAATTTCTTTCTAAGTGCCATGGTTTTTGGTCCTTTTGGGTTTCAGTAGCAGAATAAAATAGTTAATTCATATTGGGAGAAAAAAAAAGACCAAAGTCCTGCACTGAGATGAATAATACTAACTTGTGAATGCACTGAGTTAGTCTGACTGCCACAATGTACTTCCCAATAGAATTCCTAGCACTGCCCCTGATAAACTATAGTGGAAAAGCTTTGGAGGCTGGTAGTTGCATAGGCACATTTTATTGATAACTTCCTTTCTGTTTTTTTTTATTGTTTTGACACCACAATATATTACTTCTAGCAACTCCACAAAATTTCAGTCTTCAGGTCAGGAGAACCTAGTCTACAGAACAGAGAAACTGGAAAAACATGTGACTATTGTTCTCAGCTGTGTTTTTGCATTTAAGTGTACTGTTTGATATTCTCTGCCACTCAAAGCTGTTTTGACCAAGGCAAAATCTTAAAGTTTGTGTTCAGTGTCAGTATGGCATCACTACTAAAGTGTGTGCGTGTGTGTGTGTGTGTGTGTGTGTGTGTGTGTGTGTGTGTGTGTGTGTGTGTGTGTGTAAGCATATTCATAACCTTATTCCCATATTTTCACAAAGGGTCTTTTATTATCTGATTTTACACATAATATGAAAATATCTCTGTTCTCTATGCACATAACAGATGTCTCTTTAAGGAATCATAATGCATTTCCTTCTGTCAAGCTTCTGTTTATCACGGCATATTATTAGGTTAGGAATGACATCAGCAGTCTTGGTAATAGTTTGCCAGTAGAACCTCATGACCTTATGGCAGCTAGATTTTTTTAACTAGTAGTTGACTCACAGGAATAAGGTTCAAGCTTACCAAACAGAAACAAACAAGTGTAGTTTTGGGAATCATTCCTTTGTTGTGCCACCTAAATTTGCTAAGTACTTTGAAGATGATTTAAGTGCAGGCAAAGGTTGTCAGTCTCTGGAAAGGTGGAGTTTAGAATGGCCTTTATTTCCTTCCACCGTGACTTAGGTGAATACTTAGTAATTCTCTGAAGACAGAAGTATAATTTCACCCCTCTCTTATGCATCAGATTTGATCTCCAGAACATATGTCTTCAGAAAGCACATTGGCTTGAAGTTGTAAATTATGGAATTAATCATAAATTATAGCTATCAGCCTATTAGGAGAAATATATTCTATTTTATATAAAATTCAGTATGAGTTTTTATGCCACTTTCTGGTGTCAGTTTTAGAGTCTACATACAAACCGTTAGAGGTTTTTCTGTTTTATTAGTTCTGTATGCTTCAGTTCATCATAAAGGCAATGGGGCAAAAAATGCTCTTTAAGCATATTGTTCTGAGACACTGCTATCCCCAAGCTGGGACACAATTTGTCATAAGAACAATGCATGGGCCTAGAAAAATATAAAAATAGAAGCAATTTATTTAACTGCGACCTGCACCTTTAAATTGAAACTAATTATGTTGCCTCACTTCTCCCTGTGAGCAGTACAGCTCTGTAATTATTTGCAGCAGTTTTCCAATCACTGTTATTACTATCGCCCTGAAACAAACAATAATGCTAAAGCACTGGAACCTTGATTGTAGGTGCTCTTGATAGGATTTGGAATAGCAGATCTCAAGGCCATCTGCCTTGAGCAATAATGTCCGCATTTAAAAAAGAAATTTATACAAGAATGTGCGATAGTGTAGCAAATTGTACACAGCTCTGAGGTTAAATGGCATGATGAATCAGGGAAATAGATATCTGGGGAAAATGTATAAATGTGTTGGTTAAAAGGGATAATGAATCAGATCAAAAGGAATAAATGCAGGATCTACATGTGTAGTTGATTGTCACTTAAACCTGATTAAGATATGTTTATTTCAGAAAGTAACACAGGTGCTATAATGAAACACCTGAATGCAGCAGATTCATGGACAGTGTTAGAGTAGAAGAAAAAACATCCTTGCAGATGAAACTAAAATGGAGGACATCTATAGACTGGAAAGGCAGGTGACGGTATTAGCAGAAAACATGCAGACTACATATGAGAAGAAGTGAGACAAATGCCATTCTTGGGAAAGTAAACTATACAAGTTAAATTTAAATAAAGAGCAGAGAGTATGACTGCTTTAAAAAGCAATATGTTATACCACATTAAAAAGTCAGCGAATTAACAGGGCATATGATGTGCTTATTCTGCAGCAAGATAGAAATGGGTTATGCTGAGGTACATCACAGAGACCAAACACAGAGCCAAATTAACATATCTTAGTCAAGTTTAAGTGACAAGTGATGGTGCAGTGGTGTAGCTGTAGCATTGTCACCTCACAGCAAGAGGTTCTCCGGTTAGATTCTTGGCTGGGATGCCTTCTTTGTGGTGTCTGTATGTCCTCCCTGCATTCATGTGGGATTTTCTGTGTGTTCATACTGAACACAGGCCTGCAGTTGACCAAGGTTTTGTTTCTTACTTCACACATCAGAGGAAGGGCAAGGGATATCTTCAAGATAGTGTTGATGGCGACTTTAGCTATCAGAGGAGGGGTTGGGGCATAACTGAAGCACCTACATGGTTCCATATGTAATCCCTTGTGGTTACCTTTAATATGGGTGTATCTCAGACTGCTGTCACCCATGACAGGGTATTAAATGGATAGTGATAGTGGCTTGATGTCTGGCAAACAATTAGGTCAGAAAAATGGCATAAAAATCTTTTGCAAAGTACTGGATGTATTTATTTAAGTTATTCTTTATGGTCTTTGTGATTTCCTGTTCCTTTATCTATTGTATTATCTATCTGTAGCTATCTATCTATCTATCTATCTATCTATCTATCTATCTATCTATCTATCTATATTTATAGTACATAAACAGTATCTGGGGGTCCATGTGGACAGTAACATTCTGTACTGAAATATACTGTTTTGGGTAATAAAGGCTGTTTTTTCCTTTGGCAGAGAGGTAAAGTGCCAATACCCCTTTGTCAAGTCTACTATTAAGTATCTGTCTTTTCCTAGGTTTTTGATCAAAGGCAAGGAAAGAAATTGCCATTAAAGTTTTGATTCTTAGACATGAGTATGATCTATTCATTATTGCAGCAATTTCAGGTCAAATCTCTTGCTTACTACAAATAACTAAGAAAAAAAACTGTTAAGATTTATTCAACTCATCAGTAGCAGGGAACATCACCATGGATCTCCCCAAAAAGAGATACCAGTGCCTTGCAGTGTTAGCTACCTGTGGAATAGTCTGACTTTTACACTTCTCAGTGACAATTTATTAAGCCTACATGAAATCACCTACTCATTAACAGCCATGGACAGCCTTAAACTTAAGTGGCCATTACATTCCTTAGCTACATGTGAAAAACATTTCTCTTAACTAGCTCCTACATAACGGAACAAACTCTCTCTTGTTCTCTTTCCCCCGTCAGCAATTTTTCCAATGGACATACACAAGGCATTTACGAAAAATGTATAACAACACCTACAACATGAGCTTAAATGCATCAGTTTCAGAAGTGGTAGATAAGCTATTCTGCTACAACATCTATACTTATTCTGTTGTTCAAACAAATTCTGTTTCACAATATATAGAGTCATAAGACCATGGGATAATAAGCTAACCACCCTAAAAAGGCCCCTTTTAAGGCCAGCCATGATTCCCAGAAGTATTGGACAGATTTTGTGGTCAGTTGGGTTGGTGTGGGGAATATACATAACATGGAAATGCAGTTTGCTATGGAAACATTCAACTATTCACTGTATGTTTTTGCTTCATTATAATCCTAACAGTATAGGTACGGCCCATGACTAAGCTCTTCTGCATCTTTGCTACATGTATATAAACCTCATGTGAAACTCTGTATGCAGTTGTGACATTCATGCCTTATGTGGCACTCTGTAACTAAAGTTCTAATTTGTGCTGCACCCTAAAGATTGCAGTTTGTGCCTGTGTACTTTAGCATGTACGATGCTATGTAATTTGATATAATTATATGTCTATTTGTTGCTGCCTTATGGCGTGGGTTAGAACTTAAACGGGTCTCTAACCAGCACACTCATATGATTCAGTGTGCATTGTATATTAAATCAAACTTTAAACTAGTGCAATGGCTTTCAAAGAGTTTGCCTCCTTTCCTTGTTAGGCCTTACACTTACATACCATCTAGTCATTCTTTCTAACTTGAAAAGGAAGATCATTCCAACACAGTCCTGTTCTACATTGGAAACGTTTCCGTGTTAGTGAAGATTTATACTTTGGAACGTCAACAAACAAATTTTTGTTCTTAGTATTACGTTCATGACTTCTAATTTCAACACACGAATTAACAGCAATATCAAAATTATTCATACAGTCAAATAAGTATAAGATCCCCTGTTACTAATCTGTAATTAATCATGAACAGACATTTTTTTTTCATCTGGCTCTATATCTCAAATTTGTCAGCCTTTTTATTTCTCTAATATCCCTCTACACACATGGGCTCGGTATTCTAATATTGGTCTTATATTGATTTATAAAGATGGATTAAAATAAATGTATTCTAACCTGAAATTAGTGTGAGAATGTCTTTGATAACTCCTTAGCATTTTCTTATATCTTCCACCAAGTTTATATCAAATGAAAAATAAAACACCACCACCAATGTACTCAGACCTGATGAACCTTTAATAAACAAAAGATATAGTAAAATACTGAGTGCTTTCATCTACAGTATGAGACTTCATCAGAGTAACAACCACCTGAAGCCTGTGAAACATTTATATATCCACTGACCAGTGAAAAATAAGAAACCAGTAATTAAGTACTTGAATAATTAAATAATGATTAAATTCATTCCTAGAGGATGTAAGCTAGTACCACAGGGGCATAGACTATTACTATAAGTATTTAAGAATAAATACATAAATACATAAAATACATGAATAGATAAACACAGAAGTAAAACACCAGAAACCTGCTAACATTGCTGAAATGCTAACCCCCCACTATTGGTTAAAAATACATACAGAAAATATATGTATATACAATTTATTTATTTATTTGTTTATTTTACATTTGTTGACTGGGATAGTCTGACTGGATGTATGTCCATTTTTAGCGGAGGCACGGGGAGAAAATCTCCAGATTAAGACAATTTACAAGACAGAAATCTTGACCATATACAATACAGATAATGTCAGACAGGTAAAACATTTCAAATACAGGAACATTTATATAGTACTGTTACAGTAACATACCAACATACCCGACTAAATAAGTTAAAAATTTTGAGTAAAAGGATTAATAAAATTTTTTTTTTTTTTTTTGAGGGTAACATTGTTTATAAAGTTTACCAAACCTTAGGAGGTGAGCTACTACAGTAGGAATTAATAGAGAATATCAGAGCACCTGAAATAGCATGTTAAACATAGATAGTAAAGAATGGTCCTGGTAAGGGAGAAAGTGTCAGTCAGGATTTGTGCATGGGCAAAGCCATTGGGCTTTAAGGAAGATTCTTAATTGCTTCTTGAAAAGTGGGGTAGAAGAAAGGGCTGTTAGTTCAGTTAGAAGAGTGTTCCAAGAGTTACCAATAGAGTTTGAGAACAAGCTATCTCCAGATTTGTTGTTGGACTTTAGGGTAGCTACTAGTACCTTATTAGCTGATTGAAGGGTTGTTAGATTTTTATATGGACAGATAAGGGTAGAGAGTATGGGTGTATCTGTGGGATGGTGTAAGATCTTATGTATAGTAATAAGTTGCTGGAAAAGAATCTGGCTTTGCAATTCCAGCCATCCTAGCAATATAAGAATTTGACAGTGGTGGGTTCGAAAAGGGGCACCAGTGGCAAATCCAGCTATATTATTATAGGATGTTTTCAACTTATGAAGATTATTTTTTGGAAAAGTTAGTATAGATTGGGGATACATCGAGAAGGGTGGAGATTAAGTGAGTTTGGGCAATAGCAGCCCTAGCTAGAGGTGTGAGATAGGGTTTAAGTCTGTAGAGGAAACCAAGTTTTTTATTAACTGATTTAATGGTTAGGTTGATTTGTGTGTCAAAGTTTAGATCATGATCAATTGTTACACCTAAAAGTTTGGTGGCTGTGTCCAGAGTTATTATTAGATGTAATTGTGAAGTTGACAGTAGGAGACTTCGGAGTGGGGGAGAATAGTACCAGTTTAGTTTTTTTGGGGTTAAGGAGGAGACAGTGTTGATCGAACCAGTTTTCAACTAAGGTAAATACTGCTTGGATTCTCGAATGAATTCCAGCAGGTGAGGAGGCTGAACATGTTATTGTCGAGTCGTCAGCATATTGTATGCAGGTGGTTTGTGGAAGGGAAATTTTCAGATCAAATAGTGAAGAGGAGGGGTCCCAGAACAGAGCCTTGTGGGACTCCAAGAGTTATAGGGAGAAGAGTAGATAGTTTATTTTCCCAGAGGACTGCTATTTATGTTGTCTATTTCCTAGATAGGACTTGAACCAATTAACTGTCTGGGTATCTAGTAAAAGTGATTTAAGTGAGTTTAACAGTAATTGATGATTAACCATATCAAATGCTTTTGAGAGGTCAATAAAGAGGGCTGAGGACAGTAAGCTGTTGTTACGATTTTTACTAATTCAGTCAGAAAAGGATAGTAGAGCAGTTGTAGTACTATGGAAAGGCCTAAAACCATGCTGGCAGTCAACTAGCAGGTGGTTTTGGAGGAGCTGATCAAGTAGCTGACGGTGAATACATCTCTCCATAATTTTTGCTAAGGGGGAAAGTAGGGCTATGGGGCAGAAGTTTGAGAGTTAATTTGAATTCCCACCCTTATGCAGTGGGAGATGATCAAGTAGCTGACGGTGAATACATCTCTCCATAATTTTTGCTAAGGGGGAAAGTAGGGCTACGGGGCAGAAGTTTGAGAGTTAATTTGAATTCCCACCCTTATGCAGTGGGAGATGATCAAGTAGCTGACAGTGAATACATCTCTCCATAATTTTTGCTAAGGGGGAAAGTAGGGCTATGGGGCAGAAGTTTGAGAGTTAATTTGAGTTCCCACCCTTATGCAGTGGGATAATATATGAGACTTTCCAGAGGGATGGGATGGAAACAGGGTAGGCAAGCACTCCAGCTGCCATTTGAAGATATTCAACTGGGAGGAGGTCAACTGGTGGAGTGCATGGTTTAAGCTTAGAATGTAGGGAGTGTATGAGAGATGTTGGGACAGGCTGCAGTTGTAATACTTGGGGTAGGGTGGTTGGCAAGGATGAGTCAGTGGTTGCATGGATGAGTCAGGAGTGGTAACAGGCGGTAAGGTATTTGCTAATGATTGAACAGTTCCTGAAAAAAAAAAATGTTAAAAATATCAGCAATTTGGTTGGGAGAATTATGAGTCAAGTTAGAGGGGGTAGGTGTTTTGGCTTGTGCAGGATGGAGTAATTTATTTAATCCTGACCAGAATTTTTGTGGGTTTAGATATTGGGTTTGTTGGAATTTAAGGTAATAGTTTTTTATAGAGGCATATTGATTTTTAGTGGCATTTCTGAGCTGTCTAAAGTTTAAATGTTCAATAGGGTCTTTGGTACTTCTCCATATATTCCAGATTTTATTTCTCAGTCTCATTTTTTGCCTTGTCTCATTTAAGAGCCAGGGAGCAGGTTTGTTCCTAATTTTAATAGTACGAGAGGGGGCATGGTGCTCAAGGATTTTTAGGAATGTATTGTTAAAAAAAGAGACTGCTTCATGGAGAGGTAGATATTTTAGGGGTGACCAACTGCAGACTTTTAGCTCTGCTTGAAAGTTACCTAGGTTCAGGTTCTTTTTGTTACGGGTGGTTCTAAAGTTTAGTTGAGTGGGAATGGTGATCTTTTGTCTAGTTATAAAGGTAAGAGAGTGGTCACTAATATCATCAGGAAGTATGCCTATTTTGTAAGATTGGGGGTTATTGTTGACTAGTATCCAGTCTAAGGTAGTTTGTTTGTTGCTGGGTTTATGGGTTCTGGTAGGGTTGGTGATAGTTTGATAGAATCCATAGAAATTAAAGTGAGATGTAGGGTTGTCAGAAGTACAACAGTTCCAGTCAATATTAAAGTCTCCAAGGAGAATATTTTATTGTGGGAATGATGTGGAAAGCCAGTTAAGGATATTTTCAAGAGTACTTATGTTGTTGCCTGGGGGGATGTAAGAGCAAATTATGTAAATAGATTAGCATTAATTTGGAGATTAGATATTAAGATTTCAGCATTGCTAGGTGAGGGAGTTTGAGTGTTTAGTGAGGTTAGCTGTAGTTCAGATGTAAACGATATCACTACCCCCCCCCCACCCTTTTTGTTAGGATGGTCAATTCTAAGGATGTTATAACCTGGAGGGATGATATCATTGTCTTTAGTAACTGGTTTGAGCCAGGTTTCTGTGAGACATAGGATGTCAAAGGAATGTAAGTCTAGTAGGGCATGAAGTTGGGTAATTTTATTTAAACTATGAATATTGAGGTGGGCAATGAAAAGAGAGTTCGAGGAAGAAGAGGGGGTATGGGAAATAGAGGTGAAGGAAGAATGGGAGTCAGGGAAGGTATTACCAGGCCCTGGCTTTGGGTGAATGTCGCTGTGTAGTAGTAGGTACTGAGGATTGTGTGGAAGTTTTGCTAGTTTACATAAAATGGGGTCTATTTTTCTGGTTTGGAAATACTTAATATGGTTTAATCTGTGAAACTGTGGGAGAAGGTAGGCTGATGAGGATGTAATGTTACTGTGGGTTTGTGAGGCTGACAGATAGAAAGGGGAAGTTTGTTTAAAGGAGTGTTGAAATTGAAAGGAGCTTAGGAATTCATAGCCTGTGAGGCTATGAGATAGAAGTAGAGTGGAAAGAATTATGGGCACAAGGAGGAAATTAGAGAATTTTACTAAGCCAAGGGTTGACATAATGAGAGAATGTGGGAATGTAAGTAATGAGAAAATAAGGATACAGGAATACAAGAATAATAATAATGATTATAGTTAAAACAACATAAAAATAAGTAACCTTAAATACTCAATAAAAGTGTAGTTAAAACTTGTTAGTTTTAAATTATAAAAATGATAAAAGTTATTATAAAACCTTGTAAACCCTGCCCCTATGCACCAGAGCAGAAAAGGAGAGATGCACGTGTATCACCTTGACAGGGTCAACACTACCTTCCACAACTATTTGTTAAGAATGAGTTGTAGTGCTCATGGTCACTCATGGTCACACAGTAAGCAAATGATCATTGAGGAAATCAAACCCTGTTCCACATGAACTACACTCATAGTCTTAACCTTCTGTGACAACTACCAGAATCAGTGATGACAGCATAAATGAGAATTGTCCACATAAGTACCCCAGTCTCTTATGACCACATCTGTTTGAACAAGAGTACCAGTTACAAAATATGAGGTGTGAACAGAATTTTCTTCCAAATTCTACATTGCTGCACATTTTGCATTTAGCTTGAGACTGTTTTCGGTATGACAGTATAAGCATATCTGTCCCATTATTGCAGTAGGTTAGTATCAGTAGATCAGTGGATAACAGTGCTCAGCTTGAAGTCATCAGCAAACTTGTCCAACCATGCTCCTACACTTCTCGGATACTGGCTTTGATTTATACAAAACAAACGCTAAATAGGACAGGGCCCAAAACTGATCCCTTTACCCCCCCACCCCCTCCTCAGTTAGAATTTTATGTTCAGAGAGAGTACTAGCAATTTTCACTACCTGTGATCTGTAGAATATGCAGTTTCCAATCCAGTGGAAAACGAAGGGGTTAACATTAACTTTGTCTAATGTTTCAATAACACCAGCATGGTGAATTGTGTCAAAAGGCTTGGCTAGGGCACAATAAGCAGTGTGCACCAGGTGACAACTGACCATAGGTTATGTAAGCTTTTCAAAGAAGTTTACTAGGTTCAAGAGACAGTTCCTGCCATTCATAAAACCAAAATGAGTAGGGTCTAAATCAGTCAAGTTGCCTATATTTGGATGAGTTTTGCTGATATGCAGCTGTTTAGGTCCTGGTTTAAACTGGAGGTGAATGGAGAAGCTGCCACAGTTAGACGCATTTGCAGGAGATTGTTAGGAATTTTGCCAAGGCCTTCTCCAAGCTGATGTATGTTTGCATCACAGAGGTTCCTAAAGATGGTTTCGTATGGGGATGAGGTGGTATCACTAGGTCTGAGGAGATGTGTGGTTTGGTACAGGCAAAGTCTAAGTTGGTAAGGACCAGATCAAAGATATTAGAACCTTTAATGGATCGTTCAACAATTTGCTTTAATGTATTGGTATTAACAAACTCCATGAAATACTGAGCATATGCACATTTACAGGTGTATGTATGCCAGTCAATGATTGGGTAATTGAAGTATCCTAGCAAGAATTTATTTGTTTTATTTTATTTATTTATTTATTTTACATTTGTTTACTGGGAATTGTCTGACTGGGCAAAGTTGTCCATTTTCAGCATAGGCCCAGGGAGATAAGCTCCATAGAGTAAGACAAACTTAGAAACGAAGTACAGTAACAATTGCACCACACAGCAATAATAGAACTCAGTTATACAGGCAATGCAAAATTTCAGTGAACAGAAAAGTTGCACCACACAGTACTAGCAATACGAATTTATAGTAATTGGAAAGAGTCAAGACTCTGCATACACTGGTCATCCAGCATTCCTGATTTGGTCTGAAATTTAACAAATTAATGGTATTGAGAACATTTCTTTGATCTTTGAGGGACATTATTGGGGATCTGTAGCTATAAATAAAGTAATAGTTGGATTTGTTAAAGGTGATTTGGATCTCCAAGAGCTCCAAGTTAGGGTCCTGAGTAATAGGCATAAGGTGATGATGTGTCTGACAAACAAAGATACTCCCTCACAGTCAGCCAAAACCTTGAAGGCATGATGAACACTAAACCCTTGTATTCAGGGAGTGCAATCATTACACTGAAACCATGCCTCAGTAACTGCACAAATATGTGTAAGAATTACTGTGGGAGTCTATCAGGTCATCTATAATAAGAGGTGGTATATAGACTCTGCTCAGTAAACCAAGACACTGCGAGACCATGTGTAAGGTAGAATTGTGTACAGGTTTAACCCAAGCAGTCCATGGTGTTGCATTGCTGTACCTGTGTTCTCCAGTCCAGTCATTTGCATGGGATTGTTGTGAGAAGGATGTTCAGCTCTCTGCCATAGCATAGCAAAGGCACAACTGTAGGCACATGGCTGGCTAGCCATGAGGTAGTTTACTGTCCATATTCCTTCACCAAAGGTATAGTGCTGCATGGATCCTGACAGGAGTGCATGTGTACATCAGAGTTGCCCCAGCATGGATACATCTTTGGACAAACTGTAGGATGCTCAACACTGTTTGATGTTTTGTGTGCATATGGACGTACGATGCACTTTCCTTCTCAAGCCATGATTTTGTCCTTCAAACCTGCATTTTCCTTGTCTTGACCAGCTTGTCTAATGCCATGTGGATTTCTTTCTGCACACCCATTGGTAGCCTAAGTAGACACATGCATCTAGTGTGGTGTTTCTATGCCTGACAGCATGCATACGTTGAAAAGGTCCATCACAGTGACAGTGATGGAATAATGTCATAGGTTCATAGGTAGGTACTAGACTATCATCCCTAGGGCCTATACAAGCCTAGCAATATTGATTCCCTGGCTATTTCTTCCCACAAATATTTACTTTCCTGGACCCCTGTCTAGCAGGGCTACTGATGTGATCCCCGGGGTGAATTTCCTATCTCCCATCCAATCATCAGGGTTCCTCTTGAAGAGGGCCATTGAGGCACTCTGCCTAACATGTATGGGTAGCCTATTCCAGAGTATGGGGAGTCTTTAGGTCAAGAACCTATCCCTCCAGCATGTTCTATTCATGATGATGACACGGTTAAGATCCCTGGAGCATGTAGCATGGAGGGATTAAGAATTCTTTAAGTGTAGCATGTCCAACAACTCTGGGTTTGACATGGCCTTGTATGTTAGGCAGAGATCACCTCTGAGTAGGCGATATGCAACAGATTATAGCTGGAGTTTCTTTAGACAGTCAGCATAAGGCATTTGCTTTAGACCTGTGATTCTTTTTGTGATTGTTTTCTGAGGCCTTTCTAGTTGTTGCAGATGTCTTGTGAGGTACATACCAAACAGAGCATTGTATTCTATAATGGGTCTAATGAGGGATCAGTACAGAGGGACAATGACCTCTGTGCAAGACAAGGCAAATACAATATTAATCCATTGTCATTAGGTGCACAAGGACTACATACTAATGGTTCATGTGTGTTATCCCCATGTATCATACAGCCATCATTACTATAGTGCATGTAAGTTATGTCCACATTGTGTTCTACTTTCCATTCGCATATCTACTTGCACTGTAAATTACTTCAGTTTCACTTAGCACTCATAGTGACATGCCATACCATACCATACCAGTGGAAGCTGTTACCATGTGCTGTATACAAGTATACATATGTTTCCTGCCAGGTGGCCAACAGTGGTGTTCACTGTCAACATAGTGTATCCATAATGATAAAGTTGGACCCAGATGTTTATAGTTATGCCATCCTCTATCCAGATTATAATGTACAAGCATATGTTGCACCATCTGCTCTGTTATCTGCGTATGGGGATAGTCTGTACACCATGTGACCACAGCTACATATGGTATACAGACTGTACACCACATGACCACAATGACATACAGTATACAGACTATAAACCACATACCCACAATGACATATAATATGCAGACTTTATACCATATGACCACAGTGACATAGGGTATACAGACTGTACACTACATAGCCACACTGCATAACCACAATAACATATGGTATACAGACCATAAACTACATGATCACAATGACATATGTGTGCATTTCAAGCACTGCAGTTAATGTCCTAGTTATGTAATCTAGCTATGCATACCTATCTTTAATGTATACATAAATCATGAGGCATGCATTTACTGCTGATGACCAGATCATCAAGGGCTATAACTCTTTGTATCAGGCAAGTGTCCCTCCACATGTAACATCTCCATATGGCATATCAGACCCATGCCGTTTGTGCTGACAGACCCATATTTGAAAGGAGCATGTGCTGCAACACTTAGATGATAACATGCATTGAGTCATATATGGTTATTCTATCATGAACTCTGTACAATGGCCATGAAAGGTCCTCTGGTGGCCTCTCCACAAGTGTTAGGCATAGTCCAAATTCTATCCACTCAAGCAACATGAGTGTATGTATATCCAGACAGCATGAGTATATACTACCCTACTGAAGCATTCTTGCTCATATGTATCCATACTAATGGTCATGTTGCCTACATGCAACATGTCACATGCCCATTGCTGGCAAAAGTTTAGTTTCACTGGTGTGTACATGAATGTATATGTAAATACAGTTTGCATGATGTGATTTTAATATATGAAGTGTCTGTTGGCTACTGGCACCTTGTGCACACGTATATCTGCACCACACCATGAAAGGGTAATGCAATCTTGTTTTTTTGTGTTGGCGCCTTATATTTTGTAAGTTACAGATGACCATACAATCACTGTGACAGGATGCATAGATGAGGACAAGTAATGAACAAGTCTGTATATCATATTGGGACATGTGACACACTTCTGAATAGGTGATCATTTGTCATATGCAGCCACACATGCATACTGTCCTATGCATGTTATCAATGACATGTAGCATGTATTGCATGATGTTATATCCTGCAGGCAGTGTGTTATAACTCTAGTGTTACAGATTTATTTTTAATCATGTTCAGTTTAGTTTGTGTTATCCTGTACATATGTTAAACTATTGCTCTATAGCCTTGTTCCTAACGGGAATATCATCATCACTTAGTATGTTCACACATATGTAGATTGGTTAATAATATACATAATAGCTGCATTACTATGTGTTGCCAATGGCAATCATATATTATTACCCATGTTTACTTTCACAGCTGTGTAGGCTGTATGCATCAATGCACTTTGTGTAGCACATCACAGGAGAAACACTGCCTCAGCTGTATACTGGCTAGCCCTTTTATCTACTACTGTCATCTACCTGCTGTGTAGCATAACTTAGTATCACTGCTGCTTTGAAGCAACATGTGGTGTGCATATGTGTACAGCTGTGCTTCATGGCTTGTGTGCCACTGAGAAGGTTTAGCCATAATGTGTAATGTATTCTCAGTACAGTTGTCTGACCTGTGATGGTCTACTGGCTCATGTTGTCTATCCTTGTGCAGACAGATGCTTTGTGTCCCTGGCTTTTGACAGCCATGTGCTGTAGACATCCCTGTGTCTCTATGTGGCCCACTGCAAGTGCATTATCGCAATAAAACCATTGTCATATTTCAGACTCTCAATAAAAACACTGACATATTTCAGACTATGTCCATCACTTTGTCCATGTGTGCAGACATGTGACGTTTCACTGGGGCTAGTCAGATATGCCATACAATATAACTGGCACAGTGCTGAGGGAACACTCTTATTGTGTGCGTCCTTGAAAATTAATTGCTAGGATGATGCCTTTTGTATGCCTGCAGTGAGTCATGCTCATATGTATGTGCACATTTTTCTTACACATGGTAGTGGTGACCTTTCCTGCTTTTCCCTTACAGAACAATGTTACCAAATGATTGTCCCTGCCGATTATGCAGCTTGGTGGCAGGTAGTGGGGCCATGCAAGATGACATGGAGTATCTTGGAAACAGGCATTCCAATTCCTCCAGCACTTGGCAGGCTGGGTGCACTGGTTACAAAGTTGATGCCACATACCAGGATGCAGAAATCTCAGCAGAATTTCTAACACTATAGTCAGATGAAGGAGGTTTTTATTATACATTTTTTTCTTGAATGCCCATTGCATTTCCCACAGTTTTCACAATTTCCATCTCACCAAGCTACCACACCACAAGATGTGCCTACATCAGGCTGTGGCTATCTGACTACGGTGCCTACAGGTACCGTGATGACATTGTCATGTAATACATGAAGCCAGTGCAATGAGGAACAGGACCCACTCTTGACATATTTTCTGCTGTGTCAAGAAGCTCATGCAAATATGTTTGCATCCCTTTATTTTTGTATCCATCCTTTGTTATGTGTGCCCTAGTTTCCTATGAATAAACATGTTTTACATATACTATGCTGTTAGATTTGTTATTGTGACATGTTCCTATAGTCTACATTGTGTGGGATGGCAAGTGTTGGCATAATATGCAGTCTATAATTTAAGTGTATGGCTTGTGGTTGCACATTATCAAGCGGGATGACATTCAGCATGTTGCTACAATGTACATATGGTGCTGTTTGTACCCTGTATATGCACTGTAAGCACATATACCAATCCTGTGTCCACATAGAATGGGTTCTTCAAAGCAGTGGATGTTATTTTAAACAAAGTGGGACCTTTTGTAGGGCATGCATATGTTTGTCTACTATATGAATAAAACATGCCTGAATCTGTATGCCTTGAATAGGTTGCTCCTTGTACATCTGTATACTTGTCATGGAGGCAAGCCTAGTATCATGGTGCCTCGTTATGGGGATACATACCTACATGTGGTACATAACCTACATTTGTACCCCTATTCTTCTGCCGTATGGTATATATGGGACCTTTGCAATAATGCTACATGTACACAAACAGCTTCATATATTTTTGGGTATTATTTCTCAGACTCTGTTGTGAAGATGGCTAGTTCTTTTAGTTACAGTTCATAGTACTTTAGCCAGTCTACAAGTACTTACTGTGGACAGTTACCACATTGGTTATTTCAATACATAGGTCTGGTAAACCACATATTGTCTGCATTATCACTGAGGAACCACAGTGCACAAACATTTGGAATCTAGTCTTTCTCTATTTCCTGTAAGAATTTGTATCTCACCTAATCCCTGTGGCACACTATGCGGCCAAGAAACATGTCTTGCGCAGAGTGCAGATCATGTCTCTGAATCCTGGCTTCAGTTTATTGGTGAGCAGATATTTATTAGGGTGTTTTCTTACTTCATACTGGCTACCAGTTTTTGAAATGCCTTGCTGCAGCATACACATTAGAGCAGTCAATTGGTACAAGTATATAGATAACAACTGAAGGAATAACAATATCAATTTTTAAAATGAACCAAGTAAGATAATCCTTGAAAATAAATCGAGAGATCAAGGATAAGTAGATGTCATATTGAAACTCATTTGCATTTAAAACAAATTTAAAATGCTTAGAAAACCTTTTTATGTCATTGAAGAGGGCACTCCTAGAAGCTGTAAGTTGTTGGTAAAGAAAACAGATAAAAAAGATTAAGTGCCTAAAATGTTAAAAATCTGAACCCATCACATCCTGTAAGTATATTCATCCATTCTGCACATCAAGTGAAGTGTTTTACCTTGTAATGCAGTTAATGGGAACACAGGTCACAGAAACAGTACAAGATAATGTACCATTACAGCAATTTTACAGCATTCTGAAGCAAAATGCTTTTAAATTATAGATTTTGAAAAGCATATGAATTGAACAACTATTGGGCAGGAAACAGCATAATTCTCTGTTCCTAAACCCAAAATGACTGAGACTGTCTTATTCTCTTCTTTCATATAGTCTGTTATCTGTTATTATTTCATTTTTGTCTCAAGAACCTAAAAAAATATTTTGTTTTCAGTACTACACAACAGATCTAGAGTTTCTGCATTGCATTCTAGCTGCCTCAGAAGAATTATTTTAGTGAACCCAGTTTATAATGATAATAATTTCTGATGATAAAAACTATGATTCCTATTTTCAGATATGAACTAAATGTGGTCTATAAATGTTACTCTGTGCTTAATAAAACCATTTGATGCAAATTAGCTGGCATTTCACTTTCAGGATGTCAGAAATAATTTAGATCATACATTTCCTTATTTTATACTGCTGCTGTAAAACACCTCAGATAATAGTGTTATTGTTTCCATGCTTGTCAAGACAGAATGCCTGGTTAGTTTTTATACTTTTGTGAAATCATCAGACTCAGTTTTTTTTTTATTTTTTTATTTTACTGCATGTAGCCTAAAAGCCTTGCAAATAGGAGACAAAAATATGTAGATTGCTGCCCTGTAGCTGAATGCATTTCACAGACATGCATCCTAAGAATTAGAAAGCGGTCTGAGATTAAGGCTCTGAATAAAAGCTTCAATGTTAATATTGTCTGAATGTCCAACTCATGCTTCCACTCTGAGTTTTGTTTCGGTTTCTACTTGTTCTTGTCATGGTTTTCACTATTTCATATTATTTAGATACCAAATGAGTTGGTGATATCAAAACTGCTGAATGCAGCATAACTGAAATTGAACATGTCTGGAAAGGTAGAGAAACACAGTCAAACTATGCTATTTTTTCATATTTAAAATGATTTTTAAGGCAGTCTGGACTGTGTTATTAAACTGGCAACAAGCAAAACATGTAACTGTGAAAGTGACTGCTGCATGTTTATGGTACTGAAAAATACAATTCTGAACCTTACAGCATATCACCAAACAGACAAGTGTGACTAGAAAAAAAATAAAAAATTAAGTTTATTAACTGGGGTAGAGTATTGATCTATATGAACCCTTCAGGTACTCCGCCTAGAAGAACTGTGTGAGGAAATAAACTAGTCTTTTTAAGAGTTGCCAAAGAATATTAAACTGTGGAATAAACAGCCAATGATGGCAGTGTCTACACAGTGTAATAAGAAGATATTACAATGACAAGGTGCTTTGGTGATTAAATATGAATCTAGACATGATCAATGTAGTGTCAGCAGCTACCAGCGTGGTGGGCATGGCCTTCTGAGGCTGTGTAGCAACTGCCTCTTGTAGACTGACAATCCTTTACCCCTAAATCACTCAAGTACAATTTGCAAGAGATACTCCAACACTAAGAATCTGGAATCACTGCTCTCTAGTGCCCAGAACAGCAACACTAAACAGGTTGTCAGTTCACACACCATGACTCCTATTCATAATATGCACCCAGCACATAAACCTTCATATTCAGAGGTATTCTCCCAAAACCTACCAAAACACCAGAGACTTCCAAAACAGAAACATGCTACACCTAACACAACACAACACCCAAAGCAACCGATACACATGAAAACACTAGCGTCTGTGTCTCACCAAATAAGTCTTTAAGGCAATGCACAACAATTCCAAATATTTTAGTTATACATGACTCTATGGTGAGACATACAGATGCCCCACTGACTAGGTTGAAAAAGGAGACAGTTCTGGTCAGCTGACTGTCTGGTGCAAGGATTCACCAGATCAAATACCCATTCAGTTCTCTCAAAAAAACAAGTATGGTTATGACTCTGTCATAGTTTATGTTGGTGTGAATGACTTGACACATACCTCTCTGGACTATATGAAGAGAGAAACATGATTGAGCTGTCTGAATATGTGTTCCAGGTGGGTATGTCCCTAGCTTTGAGCAGAATTTTACCCTCACCAAGGGTGATACCACAATATAAACAGAAAATGACTGACTTCAGTAATTGGCTTAGTTTCTAGTGCATTCTAAGGGGATCCAGTTCCTGTCAACCTGGGATGACATGGTGGATAGATCACGCTGCTTTGCCAGAGATGGTCTTCACCTGGCACTTCTAGGCTTTCGGTTGCTGGCTAAGGCACTTGCTTCCCCCATAAAGCCTTTTTAAGCAAGGTCACAACAACAAAATTCCTGATGTGAAAATATGAAACACAAAGAAACTAAGGGTCATGCTGCTAAATATTAAGAGTTTAAATCAGAAACTGCACTCTCTGGAAGCATCCCTCTCCATAGCAGATGTTGACATCTGTGCAGTCACAGAAACCTGGCTCGAATCCATAGAAAGTACCCCAGCCTTGCCAGATTACAATACCTTCCACACTTTCAGACTGCAAAGTGAAGGTGTGAGAACCAAAAGAGGTGGAGTATCTGTTTTCATTAAAGAATTGCATCTTTAAACTGGTTAGACAAGCAAACTCTATGGAGCTACTCCAAGTCCAAATTACTTTAGCTAAGATACCCTTGAGGTCATCATCAGTTATAGGTCCCCTTCCATAAACCAAGATGCCCACATAACTTATTTAGACCTACTTGGGACAATTAAGGTACAACCTAACACCCTAGTCATAGATGGCTTCAACTATCCTTCCATTAATTAGGAAATGTATATGAGCCCAAACTCACTCGCACTAAAGTTCCTGGACTTTGTTAACTCAAATGCCCTGGAACAGAATAGTGCACCACCTTACAAGAGGCTCCAGTATTCTAGACCTGGTCCTCACCAACATGAGTGACTGATACAATGCCTCATGTGTAGGGCCTGCACTGGATAAATATGGCCATAAATCAGTCATTTTTGAAGAAGGAATAGCACTAGAAGTTCCCAAAGGAAAAGTCAGGTTACAAAACTTCACCAAAGCTAACTATACTCTCCTAAGGGAAGTTATAATTGACTTCCAAGCTTCAGTTTCCACAGATGGCATTGACAGCTATACTAAGGTATAAACATCTACACAAATGTATAGACACAGCCATGCGAGATAGGATTAAAGCAAGATCCTCAAGAAAAAACAAACCACCCTGGAGGACATCTACCATTAATAAATTATACAATAAGTGAAAGAAACTACTGTCTAAAATACAAAAGTGAGATCTTGGATCTGAAAGACCACCCTTCTCAGCCTAAACAAGCAAATAAGACAACTTGTAAAATCTTCAAAAATCAATTATGAGGAAAAATTTAGTACCATAGCCAAGGATAACCACAAGGCTTTCTTCAGCTATGTCCCCAACCTAAAAGGTAGGACTAAGATTTGTGCTGAACTAATTGTTGATGGCTTTGCACACACTGACACTGCAGAAATTGCGAACCTGCTAGCAGACATGTTTGAAGAAAATTTACCCCACCCTCAAGCATACCACAAACCATGTCATCATCATCTTTTCCTCCCTGCATCTACAAAAAGCAAGTCATCAATGCTCTTTCAAAGACTAAGAACACAGCCTTCATGGGACCAGATGGCATTCTGGGTTGTGTTCTTAATGTTCTAAAATAAGAGCTAGCTACTCCATTAGGCACTCTATTCAACCACAGCCTAAGTACTGGCTTTGTCCCCCCTGAATGGAAAACAGTGACTGTTATCCCCCTTCACAAGGGTGGCTTGGCAACTGACCTGGCTAACTATAGACCCATAAGTTTAACTAGCCTCATCTGTAAGGCAATGGAATGAATCATCATGGACCTCATAAATAAAAATATGGTGAACTCCAAGCCTTGGATCTGTCCCAGTTTGGCTTTGTCATGGGCAGGTCAATGCCTGCTAAACCTGGTGGACTTCTTTGAAAACATGGCCGGAGCCAAAGATGAGGAAAAAGCAGTGCACATAGCTTATCTTGACTTGGCCAAGGCCTTCAAAACTATCCCACATTCGGGCATCATTGACAAACTAGCGCAGTTAAATATCAAACCCTGTTTTTTCAGGCGGGTTGCAAACTGGCTCACAGATCAACAACATTTATTAGAAATGGAAAAATTACCTCTACCAGCAGATCTATCACCAGTGGGGTCCCACAAGGGTCAGTGCTGGGTCCCTTCTTGTTTGGCATATACTTCTCAGAAGTCTAAAATGGAGGGGCTGTGGCTAACCAAGTTTGTGGATGACTGCAAATTAGGTGCTATCACCGAATCCCCTAGCAATGCCAGCGTACTTCAAAATGGGCTTACACAGACCAGTGACTGCTGTTAAAGCCACGGTCTTAAACTAATTGCTAAAAAATGCATCATCATTTTCTTCAGTAAAAACAAAGTCCCTGTTGATTATAAAATAAAAAAAAATAATACCCTAAGTACCAATTCAGTTGTGAGATACCTGGGAATACAAGTTGAGTGAGACCTCAGCTTTGACCATCATGTGTCTACTGTGGTGAGGAAGGCATTCTACATCACTCACCTGATTAGCAAAGGCATCACCTCAAGAGCAAAAGAGGTTATAACTCCCCTGTACTCATCCCTCATCTGGCCTATTCTTGAATATAATGCTCCCTTTGGTATGTACCAATCCAGACACCTGCAGCAACTTGAGGGACCTCAGAGATTTCTAAGAAAATTCAGGGTCTCAAGCACACATCTTATATGGACAGACTGAAGTCGCTATCACTGTACTCAGTAGTGTATCGACTACTTTGAGGTGACTTATGTCTGGTTTATAGGACTATCTCTGACCCAAATTTAAAGGAAATGCTGCACATCCATAAGTCAAATGGGACCTCAGTCTAGCCTATGACATAAATAGGACCTGCTGGAGAGAAAGATACATCTCTCAGAGGTTGCCACTCTTCTGGAATAGGCGTCCAATCCATATCTAGCAGAGCACCTTCATGACCCTGTTTAAGCCCAACCAGGATGATTGGATAGGAAACTGTAAATTTCTACTGGGGATTACCTAGATTTCTCTCCTGGACATGGGTAGTCCTTGCTAGAAATACCTTGGGCATAGATGATATCTCCCATCTAGTATTATATTGGAATTTAATGGCTAGGCTTATAAAGACTCTTGAGTCAATAGCCTAGTAACATCCTATGAACGTATGAACCTATGAATAGCAAAACAGTTTTGAGCATCTCCGACTTCAGTATATGTTTACTGTATTACATAAAGAGGGGAGGGAAACTAAGTATGTGGACCTGATTATTTATGATAACAGACTGATAGAATTAGTAGTTACTTGGTGGGAAAGGGGGACAAAATCATGGATTTGGCTTTCAGAATTAAGGACGATTGTGCTTTAGGAAAACAGAATAGATTTTAGATGTTTTACTGCTGGCAGCTGAAAAAGCACTTACTAAATGACACAGGACCTAGAAGCAATTACTTTTTATGAACTTAAAAGCAGATAAGTACATCAAACAGCATTTGGAATGAATACAGGAAAAGTTGTACTTTGAAAGTGATGCAAAGGGCAACAGTATGGCTGTGATTCATGATCAGTCGAACCATGAACAGCATGAGGCTCTACTAGAAGGACGAGAGCCACCACTAACAGTTATGTATAGTGAAGCATATGGCAAATTAAGCTAACAAACCACAGTGTACAATGTACAAGCCTGTCACAAATATGCTGTTACTGCAAAGTGCCCTTGTATTGCGCATAAGAGAGTGATTGATAAAAACAGAGCTTTACAAGTCTGTTTGTCACATGTGTGGGTGTTGGCTGGTAATATTGTATGTGCATCACAACAATATAGCTTTTGTGGTCAGAAATGAAATGTTACTATAGTGTTCCCTGTACGGTATAAAGTGTAGCAATTTGTAGCAAGCAGTGTGTTACAATTTAAAAGGGAAAAATACCTTTTTTCAGTAAGTCCTGTCTAAGGACTTCAGAACTAAAAACTGAAATGTTTTTAGTACTCCTTGTGTGGACTGTAGCAACTGCTTGTTACAAATGTAGCAAGCAGCCACTATAGTATAAAAAGGCAAGAGTTTTTTATCTTTGAGTAGAGTTGCGAAGGGGGTCCAGATCAGGGGACAGTACCAGGCACCAGAATAGCTTGCGACACTCCTGTATTGGACTTGATTAATCAGTCTAGGACTCAGATGCATTGAAGAAAGGTATATCTACATTCCCCCTTGAGTGAGCAGTCCATGAATGACAATTATGTGAACTCTGTAAGGCAATGAAACCAAAACAGGCAGCCTGCTGTGGATCACAATATACTACCACTTACTAACAATTAAAAAAACAGCTGTGAACACTAACAAAATGCTGTTGAATTCAGCCGACATGTTTTACTGATCTGTGCATGTTCATATTAAGTTTTTGGTTAAGAATTTGCTTGCACTTGTCAATGCATATATTTTTTTCTACCTTAGAAACTGTATAAATTTAGGCCCAGGTTATCTGAGCTGTGCTAAAAAGAACACATCATCCAGGCACAAAGAATGAAAGCATGGGCACATTGCAGTATGTATAAGCCACTGCACCAGAATTTGCTTTGTAGTTTTACAAGGCAAGGAAATCAGCAAATATGGCACGCATGTATACGTGTCACATTTTGGAAAATGTCTGTTTATAAAGGCAGCTTGGAATACCTTGCACAAACTAATTAAACAATGAAACTGAAATAACAGAAGATAATTATTATGGCTGTTTCCACTTTACAAATCTATCGCAATACCTTCATTATCTTTAGAACCTGAATGCAACATCCCGCTAAAAACAAACTCATTTCACTTGAGAAACATAACCTTTTCTTGTATCAAACCGGATTCCACTAGACCTCTATCATCTAGGGAACACAAACATAGCTACACTACCACAGTAATAATGCATTCACTCCTGACAATCTATACAGTATGAGCAGAACAATAAGGGGAACCTGCTCAACACATTCAACAGTAAAACAGCCACTGCAAACCCACTAATGAGCTGCCATAGTATAGACATGTTTATCTAATGTCAAATAGAAGTGTACATGTGCTGTTATAATACTTTACACACACATCTCACCATATAACCATCATGCAGAAATGGAAATACACTACACAACATGCAGAGGAACAGTACTACACATACCAGTAACTGCCATGTGCATGCAACGTACCTTAATATACTGTGGTGCAATGATCAAATGCTTGCAGGACATAAATGCCAACATGACTATTAAAGAAAGAGTTGCAGGAGCTAGGTCTGACTCTAAACCGGTTACAAGTGGCATCACCCAGGGCTCAGTCCTAGGACCCCTCCTGTTCGGCATATACTTCTCAGAGGTACAGGCAAGCACAGGAGGACTTGGGCTGACCACGTTTGCAGACGACTGCAAACTAGGGTCTATAATTGACTCTCTGGCTGACACAAACATCCTCCAAAAAGGGTCTCACTGAGACAGATACCTGGTGTCAAAACCATGGCCTCAAGCTAAATGCCAAAAAGTGCATAGTCATCCCCTTTGGAAAAAA